>NC_081553.1:48931227-48998727 GCF_963082655.1 Stomoxys calcitrans | reverse complement strand
ATTTATAATGGCATTTAAATGTTTGAAGAGAAATTCATTCATAATTGCATATTATTTTCAATTTGATATTGTTCCCCACTACTTAATCAATGCGCTAAAACAATAGAAGACTAATTGCACGTTGTATTTGACATTTAATATGGTATTTGTATGCAGAATAGGAGAGTTTTTAAAGTGATGACAATATTAGGGTGAATTTATAAAAAATAATAGAATAAATAAAATAAAATAAAATAAAATAAAATAAAATAAAATAAAATAAAATAAAATAAAATAAAATAAAATAAAATAATATAAAATAAAATAAAATAAAATAAAATAAAATAAAATAAAATAAAATAAAATAAAATAAAATAAAATAAAATAAAATAAAATAACATAAAATAAAATAAAATTAAAATAAAATAAAATAAAATAAAATAAAATAAAATAAAATAAAATAAAATAAAATAAAATAAAATGAAATAACATAAAATAAAATAAAATAAAATAAAATAAAAAAATTAAAATTACAAATTTCTATAAAAGTTATCAATATTCTTTTATTGTTCTCCTTTTTTCACCCTTATGTTTATAAATCAAAATTTCTACATTCTGTAATTACCTTTAACTACAAATCCATTCATATTTGTCTGGGCCTAAGCAAATGTGCATATGAAAGTTTTCAATTATGCCACACAATGAAATGAAATGCATATAAATTTAACATACTATGAGCATAATAACATCTATAAATTATTTCATATTGCCATTTAGATATACCATTGTCATTTTTGAAGAGATTATTTTGTTGATGGTTACCCTCAAAATTATAATTAAATTTAAGTGATGAGTATCTGATTTTGTTAAGTAATTTGCAAATAATTTATTTTAAAATGCCTAAATCAGAAAGGAATGAAGTACAGATACAGTAAAAACTGAAGAATATGTCTTACATTGTAAAACAAAAATATTTTTTATATAGTAACTTTGTGTTCAAAATTAACTCTCAAAAATTTATCTTCGAAGTATTCAACAAAACTTCTTATGTCTCTTTGATTTTTTTTAATATCTTACAATTCTCCTTTGAATTTTTTTATACCTTCTTTCACATATTCCTTATGGTGTTTGTCATCTCAACAACCATTACGATAACTTAAAATATAATCAAATTTTATATTCACCATAATAAATGTGTTTGTGTAAAAACTTTTTCTATTAAAGCCAAATTGTATAAAACTTCATAAAAAATGTTTATATGTATATTCTTTGGGCCATTAATTTTTGTTTAAATAGTTTCAGCTTTTACACCTTTAAACACTACATTACCTTTTGTGGATATTGAGATAAGAAAGAAAATTTCCTACACACTTTCAAACACACACACATCTTTAACTACACTTATGACGCAAGTGTAGGAAATGCCCTTAAGCTTAAGAAACTGAAAAAAAAATGCAAACAAAAACACACCTACATATATAGTTATACATATGTATATACATATATGGTAAGAGGGATTGAACTGAACATATTTGTATATGTGTATGTTATGGGAACATTTTTAATACAGCATACAGGATCATTAAAACAAATATAAGTATCCAAAGAATAGGGGGAAGGACGGACAGACAAATGGACAAACAGGCAGACAAGATACAAGACGAAGTAAATATCCTTGTGATTACTAATGGGTTATAATGGGGGATATAGCATTTTTTCATCAATAATGTGTTTAAAAAAGGGCGGTTGTTAAATTGCAGTAACTCAAATTTAAAAAAAAAAAAAAAAATTAAGACGAAATTAAAAAAGATTTTTTAAAAATATCATCTGTATGACCGCTACGATACTTTCCAAACCAATGAAGATAGCCCTTCCAAAGTTTGAACAAAGATTTCGTATTTATATAGGACGACTAGCCGAACCGGGGCCGCTCCGTTGCGCCTTCTTTAACTCTCTAACATCTTTTTAAGGTGGGGACACTTCGCCTTGAATGTGGTTAATGAATTCCTGCCATTGTACCCTATAACGCTGAACGCGTTCGAATCCTGGCAAGAACATCGGATAAAACGGTGTTTATACCCTCCTAATGTTGTCGAAATTTGCGATGCATAATCATTTAAAAAATTTTCCCCAAAGATGTGTTGCACTGCGGAACGCCCATCGGACTCGGCTACAAAAAAAAAAATCCCTTATCATTGAGTTTAAACTTGAATCGGAAAGCAATCATTGATGTATGAGAATTTGTCCCTTCTCGATTCCTGGTGGTAATGTTCTTCCTTTGGGAAATGTTATCATTAGGGGAGGGATGGCACCTCAGACATTTCGACTCAAATATGGATATCAAGTTCGTGCTGCACTTCCTAATCCCTTTAATTTGAGCACCATATTGCCATAGCCGGTAAATATGAACCGTTTGGAGGGTGTTTTGGGACTGGGGCGGCCACTAAAAGTGCAAAGTTCCGGTTCTTTATTCCCAACGGAAATAAAGTTTAGTTTAGGGGATGCTTAGGGCGTACCCTAAAACACTTGGGATCCAAATTGGTTATCAAATTCGTTTTCTACTGTCAAACACGTTTCATTTGAGTTTCATATTCTCATAATGGGTCAAATAACCCCATGTTCTCATTAGGGGAGGGATGGCACCTCAGAAAAATATTAGAATCAAATTCGTGCTGCACTCCCTAATCCCTTTAATTTGAGCACCATATTGCCATAGCCGGTAAATATGAACTGTTTGGAGGGTGTTTTGGGGCTGGGGCGGCCACTGGCACGTTGCACTGAAAATATATATCAAAGACGTTCTTTATTCCCAACGGAACTGAAGTTCAGTTTAGGGGATGCTTAGGGCGTACCCCAAAACAATTGGGTCCAAAATCAAAATCAAATTCGTTTTCTACTGTCAAATACCATATTGTCATAATGGGTCAAATAACCCATTTGACGTATCTTTAGGAGGAAAAGCTCCACCTAGAATTGAACGCAAATTTTAAGGTCATATGCGTAATCTACTCCCTAATACCTTTCATTTGAGTCCCATATAGCCATGGTTGGGTAATATGCCCATTTCGGTGTATTTGGGGATGGGCGACCTCCCATTACTTGGGCCTAAGGGTTCCTTTTACCCAAATATTAATACCAAATTCGTTTTGTGGTCTCCAATACCTTTCATTTGATACCTTTTTTTGTCCCGAATGGTCCACTTTTGATTTTGGGTTGTGTTTTTGGCATAAGGGGGAAAAATTATATGGCCTATATTTCCTTCCAGACCAACCTACACAATATGCGAGAATTTCGAGAGATTCCATTTTGCCGTTTTTCAGTCTATACAGAACAAACAAACCGAGTCCCATATTTCCGTAATTGGCTAATGTGCCCATTTTGGGCATTTTTGTGGGGGTTGTAGTGACGCCCTATACTTCGGCATGCATTTGTATGCCAGATTCGTTATCTACTCCCGCATACTTTTTATTTGATACCCATATTGTCTTTACCGGTCCACTTACGATTTTGGGTGTTGTTTTTGGGGTAACGGTGGAGGGTCCGCCCCCTTCCGTTATCAATAAATTATAAAGCCTATTCCTACTTCCTGACCATATTCGAAATGTACTCCCGAATACCTTTCATTTGAGTCCCGTATTGTCATGATCGTCAAATAAACCTATTTTAAGGGGTTTTAGGGCTGGGGCGGCCCCCCAGGTACATGGACCCAACTTTTATTATGAATTTCTTACTCTACTCTTGAATACCTTTCATTTGAACCCCATATGGCCCAGATCGGTCGACTGTTATTTTTGGGTGGTACTTTTGGGTTAAGGGGGAGAGTCCGCCACCCCTCCAGATATCAAAAAATTACGATTTTATTTTTCAACTCCTTTAGGACCAAGTACTTACCCAATTTAGCTGAAATTTTGCACAGTCTCCATCTCCTATGAAATCCTACCTACTTGCCAAGTATGGTTTGAGTTGGACTAAAATCTGGTATAACTTCCATATAAACCGATCACTCGATTGCAGTTCTTGAGCCGCTAGAGGTCGTAGTTCTTGACTGATTTAGCTCCAATTTGGCAAACTGTCCTTCTCCTATGGAACCTAACATAAGTGGTGGGCATGGCCTAGATCGGCCTAAAACTTGATATAGCTCCCATATAAACCGATCTCCCGGTTGCATTTCTGAACCTCTAGAGGTCGCAGAAATTTTGCGTAAAGACTTCATCTATGACCTTCAGCATACGTGTCATATATGGTTTGATTCGGTCCATAATCTGATATAGCTCCCATATAAACCGATCGCCCGATTTTATGGGTTGCCCAAAAAGTAATTGCGGATTTTTTAAAAGAAAGTAAATGCATTTTTAATAAAGTTTAGAATGAACTTTAATCAAATATACTTTTTTTAAACTTTTTTTCTAAAGCAAGCTAAAAGTAACAGCTGATAACTGACAGAAGAAAGAATGCAATTACAGAGTCACAAGCTGTGAAAAAATTTGTCAACGCCGACTATATGAAAAATCCGCAATTACTTTTTGGGCAACCCAATATTTCTTGAGCCCCTCTAGGGCGTAATTCTTATCCGATTTGGCTGAATTTTTGCACAATGACTTCTATTATGCTCTCCAACATCCAAGCCAAGTATTCCCCGAATCGGACCATAACCTGATATGGCTCAAATAGCTTATACAGAGATTCTTGGCAAAGAACTTGACGAATGCTTCCCATGGTGTAGGGTATATAAGATTGAATATGAGGTCAGGCACTAATGGGTTAATGCCTCTGTTTTTTTTAATTTTTTTTTTAAATTTTTTAAAGTTTATGATATTTTTTAGTGTTTGTTTTAAATTGTTTACTGTTTATTGTTTTTTTTTTTTTATTTCTGAAATTATTCTTATTTTTTTTCTTTTCCCAATTCCCAAACCTGTTAAAAACATTTTAAATTATCCCAAACAATCTCTAAATTTGTTTAAGCTCCTTTTTCCAAACCCTCTGATGAACGTGAGAACAGGAGCATCTCAGCAAGTGCTTACACAAGGTATTATACACCATCTTTTGAGTAATAAAAATTATATTGTTTTTAAAGTTAAATGATGAACACCAGCCAAACATACGAATATCTTAACACAAACACCTACAGAACACACCTACATATGAGAGTCTTATACATTCTGTGTAAGCCTGCTGAGCAAGTTCATTTAAAGCATCATCATGCAAGGCATATCCTTTTAACCGTTTGAACATAATCACATTAAATGTACACTTTTTTACACTTAAGTATGAAAAAAAAAAAAAAAAAAAAAAAAAGAATGATGAAAGAAACAACAAAAAAAAACACCAAACTCTTGTAAAACCCATAGAGAAAACTAAACTTAATGTGAATTATATTTATACAACACACCTCTAGTTCTCTCTTCATGTGTATGGCTGTGTGTGTGTGTGTGTGTGTCTCTTTAAACACACAAAAGCCCATAGTGCAGCAGCTGCAGAGCAATGGAGGCAATGGCAGCATCAACAGACAAGACACTTAGCAAAGGCAAACACACAGAATGTGGAAACACTTGGTCTTGCCTACACAAAGACCAAGACGATAATGATAAAGGCTTCCCTTCCCTTCCCTACCTCTTTAGCAACACCACTTTCTTGCTCATAACCATTATCCTTTCACATAAGACAGCAAAAACAAACATCAAAACTTGCAGCAACGGGGGGAAAAAAAAGCATCCACCCTTTAACACCGCCTCAACGACGGGCATATAAGTGAACCTAACATGGCACATATTGTTCTTAATGAAATAAAAATAAAAAAAAAACACACATACACACACAAACTTAACAACCCATATGAATTGTTAGAACGATCTATCCTTCCTTCGGCCTTCTGTTCATGTGGTAATCTAGCAGGCGGAGGTGCAATGCCTTTTTATGTGTGCATGTTTGTCGTGTCTCTGGCTCTGTGAGTTGGTGGCAACAATTTTCAAAGTTCGTTAACTTATTTTATTTCCCAGAGATCGCTATAAAAAGGTAAAGGTGCAAAAATGAACCTGCCTCAATATAATTTTCATAGCCAGGAAGTTTTATGCCATAGAGTGTTAGAGTTGTTTTTTTTTTTTTTTGTTTAACAATCTCTTTTGGGTGTGGTGGGTGGTTGTTAAAATGATGATGCACCATACCTAGCCTGCCGTCTGGTCTATTATAAAGGCGTTTCCTTTCATGGCCATAAAAATAGACATTTTTTTCCCCCCGGCCAACCACAGCAGACATTTAAAGCGACAAGTCTTGTATACCATACCAGAGCTTGCATCACTTCGCTTGTTTGTCTGTCTGTCGGTCTCGGTGTCTGTCTTCTTTTTAATGATACTTGTAAATAAAATTCGAATAAATGCTAGAATTTTGCAAGCTCACATTGCAAAATTGTAACCACTTGAGCATAATAAGCGTTTAAACGTGCTAATTAAACACCCAAGGAATACTAAATGTTATGCACTTAACAAATAAAAGTTTTGGAGCAATGCAAAATTGGGCACTGTGGTTGCGAATGGTGGAAAAAATTAAATAAAATAAAAACTAAATAAAATAAAATACAAAAAAATAAAAATAAAATAAAATAAAATAAAATAAAATAAAATAAAATAAAATAAAATAAAATAAAATAAAATAAAATAAAATAAAATAAAATAAAATAAAATAAAATAAAATAAAATAAAATAAAATAAAATAAAATAAAATAAAATAAAATAAAATAAAATAAAATAAAATAAAATAAAATAAAATAAAATAAAATAAAATAAAATAAAGTAAAATAAAAACTAAGCAAAATAAAATAAAATAAAATAATATAAAATAAAATTATTCGTTACAAGAAGAAGTTCTACTTACGGTTGTTATTTCTTTGAGGACTTGCTTGAACTGGCAGATGTAAACAGCTACGGAAGCTATTAGCATTTTCATAGCCATCTGACAAATATTCTTCCTTTTCTTGATCCTGTTGTCTCACAATGGATTTATATGTCCAATAAGCCTAATTGCAGACTGTCCCTTAAAACCGATTTCATCTTATCTTCCATTAAAAAGCTTAGAAATATGATTCAATTTAATCAACATTAACAAAAATATATAGCATACTTTTAGGCTGGATGTTAAAGTTATCACATATTTAGAATAATAAGATGCAATAAATCTGGGCAATGCTAAACATTTTTTTTTATCAATTTATTCAAATATGTCAGACAGTTATTGTACCCTCCACCATAGCATACTTATTTCGTCAATCCGTTTGTAACACCCCTAAATATTCGTGTAAGACCCCAAAAATATATACATTCTAGATAGTCATGACATTTCAGGTCCATCTAGCCATGTCCGTCCGTCTGTATGTCGAAATCACGCTAACTTTCGAAGGAGTTAAGCTAGGTGCCTAGCCTAGCCTACACTTATACAAATACTTCCTATAAGTGTAGATCGGCTGGGATTTTAAATGGGTCATATCGGTCCATGTTTTGATTTGGTTGCCATATAAAGCGCTGTGGGATCTTAACTTTTTGAGCCACAAGATGGCGCAAAACTTATCCGAATTGGTTGAAATTTTGCATAGGGTGGTTTGTTATGACCAACCAACAACTCTGCCAAGTATGTTTCAAATCGGTTCAAAACCTGATACGGCTCCCATATAAACCGTTCTGGGAACTTAACTTTTTGAGCTCTAGAGTACGCAATCAATATCCGCTTTGGCTGACATTTTGCGTAAAGTGTTTTGTTTTGTCTCGCAACAACTATGCCTTGTATGGTCTAAATCGTTTTATAACCTTATGTAGCTCCCATGTAAACCGATCTCTCGGTTACACTTTTTAGGCCTCTAGATGGCGCTCTTCTCCTGTCCGATTTGGCTGAAATTTTGTACAACGGCTTCTCATATCATCTTAAACATACTTCTCAAATAAGGTCGGAATCGGTCTATAACGTGATACAACACCCATATAAACCCATCTTCAGATTTTAGTTCTTGAGCCCCTAAAGGCCGCAATTCTTAACCGAATTGACTGAAATTTTAAACAATGGCATCTACTATGGTCACCCATTCGTATCCATTATCCTTTGTTTGCCTAAAAAAGAGATACCGAGCAAAGAATTCGACAAATGCGATCCATGGTGGAGGATTCGGGTCTTGCCGAACTTAGCACGCTTTTAGGCTGAGTATGCACCTCTAGTGAAAATTTCGGTTGAAGCCAAGACATTTAAATCTCCATTGGAAAATAGTTTGTTTTCCTGTTACTTTTGCGGTATTTGTTTGCAGAGTTGCATTTTTCAACGCAACGCTTAAAACAAAGCTCAACGCGCTGTTTTGGCCTTATCGGTAACGAAAATTTCGTTAAGGAAATGTCAATGCAAATACATGGTAACGAAAATTTCGCCAGATGCATAATGCGTATACTTGTTTTTGAGATAATTTTCTGACATTTCTTATATTGGTGAATATTTTAATAGTCTGCTTTCAGGCGTTCATTGAATTTTTATTCGTTTCTATCCCTTTCAAACTCAGCCGTTTCAAATTATGGTGTGGAAATTTTAAAAAAAAAAATGTTCAAAAATGTTGGAAGGCTCCCAAGATTCGACCCGGTCGAACTTAACACGCTTTTACTTGATTTTCCTCCAGGTTATTTGGCAGTTGCCTTAAAGCAGGTTAGGTTACTTAGGTCCTGCACTCAGGACTAAGAATCGCCAGTGGGGTAGTTATAAATTTCAGTTCTTGTAGCGGATTTGAATATCCCAGAACCACCAGTTTCTCTATTTAGCATAACCATTTCCATACTCAACAACTACAGCACTGTCTACTTCCTTAAAATATTCTGGGCATTTTCTTAAAAAATTTTATGAATCTCATTTAGAAATTTTTTTTATAACTTTTCCAGTGTATGTTCTCTTTTGAATTTCTAATAGCCTTTCATATGCATCCTTTTTTTCCTTGCGTTTATGAATAGCGCAAGCATCTCTAGCTTCATTGCCTAATTAGTTTCCTTAAAGTTTGCAAGCACGATAGAAGCATAACCATATTAGTAGTTAAGGTTTTTTGAGTGTTTGAAATTATTTCTATGCAGTTGCCAAGTGGGAGAGGGAAAGAAGAGGAGCCAGAAAAATGCTTTTAAGAAACACTTTAAAAATTCTAGAAAATTATACCCAAAAGTGTTTTTATTTGCATTGCTGTCTGCTTCATGCTTCTTCTGTAGATAAATATGGAAACACTTATCCACACACTCATAGTTGGCATTTAAAAAGAATTCTTTTCATTGTATTTGTCCCGGAGACTAAGGAAGAAAGTTTCAAGTGTTTAAGCCCTTGAGATTGAGAAAATTACTCCTAGGCTTTATACATATGTGCCAGTTTATGTGCATACACATATTTCAGTGTGTATAAAAGAAATAGAAAATATGCTTAAAATTTTCAAGATAAATAAAAGTTTGGAAATGTAAATAGATTTTGGTTTTCAAATTAAATAGCAATTCCCAGAAAATGCCAGAGAGCAAACACAATGACTGTCGGATTCACACTCTTACTCCCTTGCCTGGTACGCCCCATCAGCATTAACGCTTTGTGTGAGGCCAATGGCATCATTTGGATATTTTTTAACTTTAAAAGTTCAACAAACGCCTAAATGTAGACTTTATTTTAATATCTGGGCAATTTGTGATATGTCACAAAAATATGTGAACAATAATTGTCTGGAATATATGAATAATTTTTTATGCATTTTATTTGGGTGATCACGCTTCATTGCAGCAAAACCAAATTTTTATGCTTAAAATATGCAAACTTCTCAAGTGCTTAAACAAATTGCCTTAAAGTATGCCAAATATTTTTTGAAATAATTTTAATTATTCCATAGCTTACTTTTAGGCTGAATTGCTTGTACATATTTTTCAGCTCAAGTATCATTGGGCAAATTGGAAATATTTTTCTTCCTTGCCTTGTTGTTTTTGGGGCCACACTTGCCTTGTAAAAATGTGAAGTGTCCCAAAAAATCTGGGATTATTTATATAATTTTCTTAATGACCTTTACAGAGAAGTTTGGCCTACGAAAGAGAGTGTATGTTTGTAATGTATGTAATTGGTAAAAATAATATCTTTAATTACATTTCCAATGATTGCAAGCTGTAAAGTAATCCTCTTAGAAGTGGAGAGCAGAAGAAAAAAAAAACAAATTGTTAAAGAAGGCATCGTTTACAGAAAAATGAGAAAAATATGTAAAGAATCGAAGGTAAAATGAGATAGAAAAGGCAGTATCAATTGGCTACAAAAAAGTAGATACAAGCTTACACATATATAAAAAATTTATATATAAAAATTAATTTGTGTTTGTTCCGTATAGAGTCAAAAACGGCTGAACCGCTTATCTTGAAATTTTCACAGATTTTGTAGCTTGGTCTGGAAGGAAACATAGGCTATATAATTTTTTGATATCGGGACGGAGATGGACCCTCCCCTTACCCAAAAAGTACTATCCAAAAGTATAAATGAACCGATCGGGACAATATGAGATTCAAAAGGTATTCAAGAGTAGGATACGAATTTCATAACAAAAATTGGGTCCAAGTAACCGGGGGGCCGCCCCAGCCCGAAAAACCCCTTAAAATAGGTTTATTTAAGGATCATGACAATATGGGACTCAAATATAAGGTATCCGGGAGTAGATTACGAATATGGTTAGGAAGTCGGAATAGGTTTTATAATTTATTGATAACGGAAGGGGGCGGACCCTCCACCGTTAACCCAAAAACACCACCCAAAATCACAAGTGGACCGATAAGGACAATATGGGTATCAAATTAAAAGTATGCTGGAGTAGATAACGAATTTGGCATACAAATTCATGTCGAAGGATGTGGGGTCACCCCACCCCCCACAAAAACGCCCAAAATGAGCATATTAGCCAATCACGGATATATGAGACTCGGTTCGTTTGTTCCGTATAGACTGAAAAACGGCAATACCGATTTTCTCAAAATTTTCCCATATTATGTAGGGTTTTCTGTGAGGACACATAGGCCATATAATTTTTGGGTATCGGAAGGGGGACGGACCCTCCCCTTCACCCCAAAAGTACCACCCATAGATAAAAATGGACCGATCGCGACAATATGGGATTCAAATGAAAGGTATTCAAGAGTAGAGTACGAATTTCATTATAAAAGTTGGGTCGAAGTACCTGGGGGGCCGGCCCCATATTAGCCAATCACGGATATAGGGGACTCGGTTCGTTTGTTCCGTATAGACTGAAAAACGGCAGAACCGATTTTCTCAAAATTTTCGCATATTGTATTGGTTGGTGTGTAAGGAAACATAGGCTATATAATTTTTAGGTATCGAAAGGGGGACGGACGTGCCAACCCCAAAACTCCCGCCAACAGACATATTAGACGTTCATTTCAATATGGGGCTCAAATGAAAGTTATTCGAAAGTATATTTCGAACCTGGCATACATAATCAAATCGAAGTGTAGTGGGTCACGCCACCCCTCAGAAACGCCATTAGACCCATTATGACTACATGATACTTGGCTAAACTGATTTTCTTAAAATTTTCATAGATTGGAAGGAAACACAGGCTATTTAATTTTTAGATATCGGGTGGAGGCGGACGCTCCTCCTTACCCCAAAAACGCCAACCATATCCGAAGGTGATACGATGGGCACAATTAGGGTAGCAAATGAAAGGTATTGGAGACTAGAAAATGATTATCGTATTAAATTCTGGGTCCAAGTACCCAGCGCGCCTCCCCACTCCCCAACCACAAAACTTCTCCAAGCTGATGTTTTTGAAGTTCATGTAAATATGGGAGCCACCGTAGCGCAGAGGTTAGCATGTCCGCCTATGACGCTGAATGCCTGGGTTCAAATCCTGGCGAGACCATCAGAAAAAATTTTCAGTGGTGGTTTTCCCCTCCTAATGATGGCAACATTTATGGTACTATGCCATGTAAAACTTCCTTTCAGCTAGGTGTCGCACTGCGGCACTCTGTTTGGACTCTGCTATATAAAGGAGGCTCCTTATCATTGAGCTTAACCTTGAATCTGTCTGCACTCATTGATATGTGAGAAGTTTGCCCCTGTTCCTTAGTGAAATGTTCATGGGCAAAATTTGCAATTTTTCATGTAAATATGTGGCTTAAAGGAAAAGTATTAGACAGTAGATTACAAATATGGCATAAAAAATTAGGTCGAAGTAATGGGAGGTCGCCCACCCCCAAATTCGCCAAATGGGCATATTAGCCGACTATGGCTATATGGGACTCAAATGAAAGGTATTAGGGAGTAGATTACGAATATGACATTAAAATTTGCGTTCAAGTCTAGGTGGCGCTTTTTCTCCTAAAAATACCTCAAATTGGTTAATTGACCCATTATGGCAATATGGAACTCAAATGAAAGGTATTTGAAAATAGAAAACGAATTTGAAATCCAATTTTGGGGGTACGCCCTAAGTCACTCTTTAAACTGAACTTTATTCCCGACTATAGCAATATGGAGCTCAAATCAACGGTATTTGGGAGTAAAGAACGAATTTGACATCTATTTTCAGAGCACAGAGCCGGTGGCCGCCGCAACCCCAAAACACCATCCAAATGGTTTAAACTTATCGACCATGACAATATGGGGATGACAAAGTAAAGGGATGTGAGATTGGACATGAATTCGATATCCATATTTGAGTCGAAATGGCTCTCCTAAAAAGCACTACTCATTACCCTAGTTTTAACAAGTAAAAGCGTGCTAAGTTCGGCCGGGCCGAATCTTATATACCCTCCACCATGGATCGCATATGTCGAGTTCTTTTCCCGGCATCTCTTCTTAGGCAAAAAAAGGATATAAGAAAAGATTTGCTCTGCTATTAGAGCGATATCAAGATATGGTCCGGTTTGGACCACAATTAAATTATATGTTGGAGACCTGTGTAAAATGTCAGCCAATTCGAATAAGAATTGCGCCCTTTGTGGGCTCAAGAAGTAAAATAGAGAGATCGATTTATATGGGAGCTATATCAGGCTATAAACCGATTCAGACCATAATAAACACGTATGTTAATGGTCATGAAAGAATCCGTCGTACAAAATTTCAGGCAAATCGGATAATAATTGCGACCTCTAGAGGCTCAAGAAGTCAAGATCCCAGATCGGTTTATATGGCAGCTATATCAGGTTATGAACCGATTTGAACCATACTTGGCACAGTTTTTGGATATCGTAACAAAACACGTCGTGCAAAATTTCATTCCAATCGGATAAGAATTGCGCACTCTAGAGGCTCAAGAAGTCAAGACCCCAGATCGGTTTATATGGCAGCTAAATCAGGTTATGGACCGATTTGAACCATACTTGGCACAGTTGTTGGATATAATAACAAAACACGTCGTGCAAAATTTCATTCCAATCGGATAAGAATTGCGCACTCTAGAGGCTCAAGAAGTCAAGACCCCAGATCGGTTTATATGGCAGCTATATCAGGTTATGGACTGATTTGAACCATACTTGGCACAGTTGTTGGATATAATAACAAAACACGTCGTGCAAAATTTCATTCCAATCGGATAAGAATTGCGCACTCTAGAGGCTCAAGAAGTCAAGACCCAAGATCGGTTTATATGACAGCTATATCAGGTTATGGACCGATTTGAACCATACTTGGCACAGTTGTTGGATATCATAACAAAATACTACGTGCCAAAATTCATTCAAATTGGATAAGAATTGCGCCCTCTAGAGGCTCAAGAAGTCAAGACCCAAGATCGGTTTATATGACAGCTATATCAGGTTATGGACCGATTTGAACAATACTTGGCACAGTTGTTGGATATCGTAACAAAACACGTCGTGCAAAATTTCATTCCAATCGGATAGAATTGCGCACTCTAGAGGCTCAAGAAGTCAAGACCCCAGATCGGTTTATATGGCAGCTATATCAGGTTATGGACCGATTTGAACCATACTTCGCACAGTTGTTGGATATAATAACAAAACACGTCGTGCAAAATTTCATTCCAATCGGATAAGAATTGCGCACTCTAGAGGCTCAAGAAGTCAAGACCCAAGATCGGTTTATATGGCAGCTATATCAGGTTATGAACCGATTTGAACCATACTTATCACAGTTGTTGGATGTCATAACAAAACACGTCGTGCAAAATTTCATCCCAATCGGATAAGAATTGCGCTCTCTAGAGGCTGAAGAAGTCAAGACCCAAGATCGGTTTATATGGCAGCTATATCAAAACATGGACCGATATGGCCCATTTACAATACCAACCGACCTACACTAATAAGAAGTATCTGTGCAAAATTTCAAGCGCTTAGCTTTACTCCTTCGGAAGTTAGCGTGCTTTCGACAGACAGACGGACGGACGGACGGACGGACAGACGGACGGACAGACGGACGGACATGGCTAGATCGACATAAAATTTCACGACGATCAAGAATATATATACTTTATGGGGTCTCAGACGAATATTTCGAGTAGTTACAAACAGAATGACGAAATTAGTATACCCCCCATCTTATGGTGGAGGGTATAAAAATGCCAGGTATTGGAGATTGGTAATGCGATTCGTTTGAAATTTTTTGCACTCTAACAGTCGCCAAAAAATACAGGGTTTCTATTTTTGGGGACGGGTGTCGCCCTTAACCCGACAAATGGATCTATAGACCAATCACGACAATATAGAGCCATGAGTGTGGGGAGCCGCCTCACCCCAAAGTAACTCCCTATTATATAAAAGCTATTTGGGGTGGAAATTTATTGATTTTCAGGAAATTTATATTCATTATCGGGAGAAAGACCCTGGAGTCCACCCCACCGGCAAACACAACTTATTTACCGACTCATTTGAAATGTTTCTGTAATGACCAAGTGACCACGGTTTTCTGCAAAGAAAACCACCCAACTAAACTTCCTTAACCTTTTCCTTCCCTTAAGGATGACTCCATATGCTATATAATAAATAATTTAGTATTCAAAAAATTCCATTAATCAAATTCTGCGAAAAAGAGAGGGATCCCTTACCAAAAAATAAAAAAAATTGATTTAAACTTGTCTAGTAACATCTCAATGACCCCAAGAAGGACAACATGGGGCCCCTTTTCCTAAGCTTCACAGAAATATGAAAGACAAATCTCTCATTTTTCCATTGAAAAAATAATTACCAAAAATTTTTTGTTTGCTTTGCTTCTTCTTTGACTTGCTAAGCAAAGAAAAAGGACATCAAACGTTCAACGCAAACAAATGACCGCGAGGGTGGATAGTGAAAATTCTGCCTTCCTATAACATAACATTACAAACATATGTTGCTTGACTCATTTACTCACACCAGCTTTTTTTTTTGGGGGGGGGTGGGGCAAAATGTAAATCATTAAAAATTGTATGTTCTAGAGGCCAACAAAAGCGGGGAGCCTCCTTTTATGCCTTATTCGAGGTCCACAGCATGTGTTTTATTTTTTTCCCCGAATGGTGTTTTCAACCATCATCATGCTGGGCCATATTAAAACACCCAAAAACAAAGAGAGGCAAAAATTGAAAGAAATAAAAGAAGGTCGGTCGGTCGTTTGGTCTACTGCCACATACAATTTGCAACTGTTAAAGACATCAGCAGCGTTCATTTGGAGCTAAGAGCGAGAAAAAAAAACACAACTTCAAAGGTTTCTTGAGCTACAACACATTTGTTGACATCTGCGTCTGGGGGTGTGTATGTGTGTGTGTGTGTTTTCCATCTTGTTAACAGATGACGTGTATTTCAACGCTGTTTTTGTTTGGATTGTTTGCTATGTTTCGCACAGCAACGTTAATGATTTGCTTATATAGAAATAGCAGAAAATGGACAGGGTTGCCAATGTGAAAAAAATTAAAATAAAATTAAAATGAAAATGACAAAAATACAAAAAAAAACAAAATAAAATTTAAATGAAAAAATAAAAAAAAAACTAAAATTTTATATATAAAAATGAATTTGTGTTTGTTAGTCGGTCGGAGAGTCGGACCCTCCCCGGACCCCACCACCAAAAATCAAAAGTGGACCGATCGGGACAATATAGGTATCTAATGAAAGCTATTGGAGAGAGTAGAATACGAATATGGTAAAAAAAGTTTAGTCTAAGTACCCATCGAGCCGCCCCAATCCCAAAATTCCCCCAAACAGACATATTGGACGTTCATATCAACATGGGGCTCAAATGAAAGGTATTCGGGATTAGATTTCGAATCTGGCATACAAAATTAGATCGAAGTATAGGGGGTCACCCCACACCCCAAAAACGTCCCAAATGGACATAAGACCCATTTTGACTATATGGGACTCAAATGAAAGGTATTTGGCAGTAGATTACGAATATGACATTAAAATTTGCGTTCAAGTCTAGGTGGCGCTTTTCTCTCCAAAAATAAGTCAAATAGGTTGGATGACTCATTATGGCAATATGGGACGCAAATGAAAGGTATTTGAGTCCCATATTAGAAGGAAGAGTACAATGAAAAATTGATTAAATTCTGAAATTTTCTATAAAAACCCAAATTGAGACCAAATTTTCTTCAAAAATTAAATTTCGACGAGATTTTCCCTAAAAATTTTGGTTTTACAATTTTACGATAATCAAATTTCGGCAAAATTTTCTATGAAATATGAATTTCTACGAGATTTTTATGATAATACAAATTCGACGAGATTTGTATGATAATACAAATTCGACGAGTTTTCTATGAAAGTAAAATTTCGAATTTAATAATTTCTCAATAAAAATTTAATTTCTACGTAATTATCTATGAAAATTAAATTTCGATGGGCTTTTTGAGTTAAATCAAATTTCGACGTAATTTTCGACAAGAATAAATGAAAAACAAATTAAGGCCAGATTTTCTTCGAAAATAAATTCGACGAGATTTTCTATGAAAATTAGGTTCCGCAACATTATGATAATCAATTTTCTACAAAATTTTCGAGCAAAAATAAATTTAGACGAGATTTTTAAAGAAATTAAAGTTTCAAAGACTATGGATATACATTTTCGACGAGATTTTCTATGCCAATTTAAATTCAACTGGATATTCAATGAAAATTAAATTTCTACCATATTTTTTATGAAAATTTGATTTCTACCTAATTTTTTATTAAAATTCGACGAGATTTTCGACAAAAATTCGACGAGAATACAAAAATGAAAATTAGACGAAATTTTGTATGAACATTTAACATCACAATTTTATGATAATCAAATTTAGCGCAAAACGTATGATAATAAAATTTCGACAAAATTTTCTCTGCAATATAAATTTCGACGAGTTTTTTATGGTAATACAAATTCGACGAGATTTTCTATGAAAATAGATTTTCTATGAAAATAGATTTTCTATGAAAATAGATTTTCTATGAAAATAGATTTTCTATGCAAATTTAATTTCTGCGTAATTTTCTATGAAAATTACATGTCGATGGACTTTTTTTATTTAAATCAAATTTCGACGAAATTTTCGACAAGAATAAATAAAAATGAAATTAAGGCCAGAAATAAATTCGACGAGATTTTCTATGTAAATTAGGTTTTTCAACTTCATGATAATCAAAATTCGACAAAATTATCTACAAAAAAAAATTAGACGAGATTTTCAATAAAATTAAAATTTCAAAGACATTTTCTATGGATATAAATTTTCGACGAGATTTTCGATGCGAATTTATATTGAACTGGATGTTCAATGAAAATTAAATTTCTACATTTTCTATGAAAATTAGATTTCTACCCAATTTTGTATGAAAATTTAATTTCGACGAGATTTTCGACAAAAATTAAAATTAGATGAGATTTTGTATGAAAAAAGGGGAAGATCAATCCTTCGATGGAGTAACCAAGTGGGGCGACATCTCGAAACAGGGTGTGAAAATTTGAAGAAGAAGCGGAGATGATCGCGGAGCTTGGGTATTTACTCTACATTCGTCCAGAGGAGTACATTTTCTGTAATGGCCAATTAAAATAAAAAAAAAAATTTTTATGAAAATCAAGGCAAAATTTTTCATATTAAGAATAGTTGTTGTTGTTGTTTAAGTATGTCGCAAATGCAAACTTGCCCATGAACATTCCAGCAAAGAACTGGAGGCAAACTTCTAACATATCATTGAGTTCTGTCCGATTCAAATTTTAAGCTCAATGATAAGGGATCGAGTTTATAGCCAAGTCCGTACGGCTCAAAACTCAAACTTTCACAAAGTTATATATGAAAATCAAATGTCACCGAAATTAAATTTTTAAAAATAAGTTATCTGCAATTTGATTTTTCTAGAAAATCCAATTGAACTTAGAAATTCATAGAAAATTTTATCATACAAATTGAATTTTTTTCGTAATTTTCATAGATTTTTTTCCAAGCAACAGCAACTCTAACAACGCCAGTCATCATCGGTGGGAGAAGTAGCATTGATGGCAATGGTAAAAACACGGGCATCATATACAAAAGATAATTACACGAAAATTGCTTCTAGCAATTTTCAATGCAAAGAAACCATCTTGGGTGTGTGTGTGTGTTTGTGTGTGTATGAGTGTGTACAGAAGGTTGATGTAGGAGAGAGAAACAGGAAGGGACATCGTTAGAAGAAGGACGAGTATGCTTATGCTGTTGGCACAAGAGCAAATATTTATTTATAAAGCAATGCCAGGAGTTTAGGGGCTTGGGCGAGAACAAAACAGCAAGCAAAAATGGAAACCCAGGGATAAATTACAAGTCTTAATAGAAGAGAAATTTTATTACATTGAAACTCAATTAACACTTCAGAAAAGAACAAAAACAACAATAACAACAAAAATGGGTATTTAATTGAAAAGCAGAATCATTGTAGGGATTTGCTACAACACATCAGCTTTCTTGCTCTCCAACAGCCCGAATGTATGCAATAAAAAAGTCAATTTATTTATTTTTCCTTAAGTACATCAACTCATCCTGTGTTCCTTTCCATTAGAATTTATATTAATAAAAAAAAAACAAAAATTCAATATACATATTTATTTGCTTCTTTTCGTATTATTTTAGGTTTCACTAAAGCATTAAGATGATCCTTAAAGTATGCTTCAATTTGTATTAAAGGAATATAAAAAAAAAACTAAACCAAGCAGAACCAGTATGCAATAACATTGGAGCATTGCTTAAAATAACAGTTTTGCTAAAACTGTCCAAATATTTTTCCATTATTTTTTCTGCTTGGTTTAGATCATAGCTGGCTGACCTTTCTTGTTTTTACCTTTTACGTTTCATTTGTAATTTTTTTCCGTTTTGTTTTGTGTGTTGGTGTGTAGCTTACCATGGATAGGTTGATATCCATTTCGTGTGCTCAGTTTACAAAAAGTGTTTTTCCATTAAATTTTTTTGTTTTTGTTAAGTGCTAACCAACATAAAATTTTATTTTGGTTACGTGTATGAAATTTAATAAATTTTCACATATTTTTTTTTTGCCTAGTTTTTGGAGAGCTCAGTGTGGCTTACAGTTTATGGCATATTTTTGTGAAGTAACCAAAACTTTTCTTTTGTTTTGGGCAAAACATGTGGTATGTAATGCAAACGGCGATAGAGTTAATTGGAAAATATTTGTGTTTCCAAAATATGTGGTTCATTTTGGTAAATATGTTATAATTAATTTACGTTGAGGTTTTTTGGTTATTTAACAGAAATTTTATTGGCAGTTTCATCAGTATTGTGTGTTGGTTATAGTTTTCCACATTTTCAATAGCCGTTTATATGAAGAAGGAAAATAACTCTGACAGCGGTCTATAGGGAATTTTTTAATGCTTCATTTCTTTCTAATAGAAAATTTAGTTATGATTTCTTACTCGTTGACATATTTTGCATCACTTGGATATCATAGAAAATTTGCTAAACCTAGGCCAATACGAAAGATATGTTGGACACTTTAGGGCCGACTTTGAATGTGAAAACTTTAGAATAAAAACCTTTTTAAACACTAAAAAACTGTGCACATTTTCCATTTTTTTTTTGTTCAGAATAATTTCTCTACAATCTCAATCAAATAGTTCGCGGTATGCTAACTTATGACAACGACAACTGCATTTTTTCGATATTTATATATTTTTCCGATAACAAATTTTATCGATATATATGTTCTTATGAATACATGTTATCGATAAATGTATTTTGTCGATAAATACAAGACATAAATTTCATTTATCAACAAATATATTTTATGGTTAAATATATAATTTATAACTAATTTTAATATATAAATCTATTTTTTCGATAATTATATACTTTTCCGATGACAAATTTTATCGATATATATGTTCTTATAATTGTTATGTTATCTAAAAATGTATTTGGTCCATAAATATATGTGATCAATTAATATTATTTATCATTAGTTATATTTTTACGTTACAAATATGTTATCGATAAACATGTTGATCGGTAAATATATATTATACATAAATTTCATTTACCAATAAGTATATTTTATGGTTAAATATATAATTTATAACTAATTTTATTATATAAATCTATTTTTTCGATAACTATATACTTTTCCGATAACAAATTTTATCGATTTATTAATGTTATCGATAAACGTATTTTGTCAATTAACATACATATGTGAACAATTAATATTATTTATCATTAAATATATTTTAACGTTACAAATATGTTATCGATAAACATGTTAATCGGTAAATATATATTATACATAATATTCATTTCTAAAAAATATATATTTTATGGTTAAGTGTATAATATATAACTTATTTTAATATATAAAAATATTTTTCGATAATTATATACTTTTACGACAACAAATTTTATCGATTTACATGTTCTTATAAATACATGTTATCGATAAACGTATTTTGTCAATTAATATTGTTTATCATTAAATATATGTTAACATTACAGATATGTTATCGATAAACATGTTTATCTGTATATATATTATATATAAATTTGAATAATAATAAGTATTTTTTATGGTTAAATATCAAATATATTTTGTCGATAAATATATTTTATCGATGCTATTTTTTATCGATAAATTTATTTGATCGATATATACCTATTTATTGAAAAATATATTTAATCGAAATACAAATACTGCCCATTGATTAAGGTTCTTGGAATTGCAAATGGTCAATATTTCGATAAAGCTTTCGTATAAACCGATAATCAGATGTTAGCAACGAACCGATAATCGGATTTGTCTTCTTGAGCAACAAGGGCTTACTTTCGATCGACAAATATAATTAATCTTTAAACGAATTTCATCGATAACCATATTTTATAAAAATATTTTTCAATTCGGAGGCCACCGTAATGCGGAGATAAGCGTTTGTTACAGATTACTAAATGCTAATGATTTCGGCCAATGATATAAATGTTATATATTATATATCGATAACTGTATGTTATAGATAGTCATATGTTTGCAATAACTATTTTATCGATTGCTCCATGTAATCCACAACTTCATGTCATCAATATCTTTATCCTATCGATAGCTATAGGTAACCGATAACTATATGACATATTGCTATCGAGAGCGAGAGAGATATATCATCAACAACTTTTTGAGCGCTATTTATTATCGTATCTTTAGCAATAAATAAAAATAGTTATATTTAATCGATAACTACTTTCGATATGCAAATATCAAATTTACTACTGATGCACACTTGAGACCTATCGATAAATATATTTGAGCCATAGTTCTAATGCTCTTGCTAAGTATATGTTATAGATTACTAAATTTTCACCGACTTATAATATAAATGTTATATATAGATAACTGAGACCTATCGATAACTATATTTGAGCTATAGTTATAATATAAGTGTTATGTATATGTTATACATTACCAATGATAATGATATAAATGTTATATCGAAAACTATATGTTATCGATAACAAATATTTTATCGATAGCTACATGCCTTTATCCTATCGATAACTATATGTTATCGATGGCATATTGCTATCGACAGCTATATATTATCAACAATTTTATTAGTGCTATATATTATCGTATCTTTAGCAACAAATAGTTATATTTAATCGATAACTACACACTCGATATGCATAAATTTTTACTCGGTTTATATTTTGCTTCAATTGCCCATGAAAAAATTCGTCCAAAAAACCAAAAAAAA
Source organism: Stomoxys calcitrans (assembly GCF_963082655.1). Lineage (NCBI taxonomy): Eukaryota > Metazoa > Arthropoda > Insecta > Diptera > Muscidae > Stomoxys > Stomoxys calcitrans. Next base: position 48,976,593 of record NC_081553.1, on the reverse strand, counting down.
TCAATTTATACGTGGTGAAGAATGCACAAGTTTCTTCGTTTATTTGCTATTGCTAGTTCCTTAATTTTCTCACTTATATTTCATTTCAAATTTCTCAAGTTTCTTTAGTTCTAAGTGAAAAAACACAATCATGTAATTTTCCCATTGTTCCCTAACATGGCAGGGGATAATTTCTGATATTATCATCATAACTTGTTAAGTCAAGTGGAAAAAAGTAAAAAAAAAACTCAAGTTTCTTAATGCAATCTAAAAGGTAGAATGCTAAAAGTGTAAGCAAAACACAGTACAATTGTAAAAAATGAGAAAATTTTAAGGAAACACAACAATTCCAACAAACTAAGTTTTGCAAGGAATGCTGCATACTTACAGGCGTTAGTTTGATAAAGCGCATGAAGTGAACAAAAAAAAAGGAAAAACACGAAAACAACAAAGTTCGCTGCAAGCATCTTTGGCTTCCATACTGCCTCTTTGGCTGGCTGGCTGCTTGCTTGGCATTATTCTTAAAAGTATACAATACCTAAGGTTGAAAGTTATTTTCATAATAATATCTTAACAGAAAACGGCAGGAGTCGTCGGTGGCAGCCGGCAACCTGACTGGCGGCGAAGGAGTGAAAACATGCATTAAACTTCACTTAGGAAAATTACATTCTTGCCAGATAGTAGTTTATTTCAGCTTTTGGCTATTTTTCTACTACCAGTCGCCGCGTTTTGTTTTCAACTTTTGGCAACGGATATTCTTTTGAGCTTATTAGGTTTGCCCCAAAAGTACATAAATGTGTTGGAAAAGCTTTAATATATCCTTTTGTTTGTTTACAATAAGTGTAACGGCGAAGAAAATTAATAAAGTCCTTTTGTTTGGTGTTATCATTGCAGTGCAATTTGCTGTATATCCAAAAGACACCAGATATTTGTGATTTTTTGGGTATAAAATTAAATGAGCCAAGTGTGACAACCACAAGAACTCCCCCCACATCAGCGACAAGCACCCATGTGCCTTCGAAATCCACAACTTGGTATCCCACAGAAAGTTCGGGGGATGCCAATAAACATCCAGCTGAGCGTACAGGATCTATAGGAGGTAAGTTTGTCATGGAGAATAGTTGGAAGATCCACCATTGGATGGATAAAAACATTTTTCTTTTCAAAATTTGATTTTCATTAAAAATTTCCTTAAAATTTCATTAGTTGGAAGATCCAGTTGGAAGATCCACCATTGGATGGATAAAAACATTTTTCTTTTCAAAATTTGATTTTCATTAAAAATTTCCTTAAAATTTCATTTTTATATAAAATTTTGTAAGAATTTGTCGAAGAGAATTCTTTGGATGTTTGTAAAAAAAAACTCACCAACATTTTATTGGAAAAAATTTCAAAATTTTGATTTTCATAAAAAGTTTTGATTTTTATACCCTCCACCATAGGATGGGGGTATACCTAATTTCGTCATTCTGTTGGTAACACCTCGAAATAAGCGTCTAAGACCCCACAAAAATAATATATTCTTGATCGTCATGACATTTTAAGTCCGTTCGTTCGTTTCTCCGTCCATCTGTCCGACCGTCTGTCCGTCCGTCTGTCTGTCAACGGTAACTTTCCAAGGAGTAAAGATAGCCGCTTGAAATTTTGCACAAATACTTTTTATTACTGTTGGTCGGTTGAGATTGCAAATGGGCCAAATTGGTCCATGTTTTGATATAGCTGCCATATAAACCGATCTTGGGTCTTGACTGCTTGAGCCTCTAGAGGGCACAATTCTCATCCGATTTGACTGAAATTTTGCACGTGGTGTTCTGGTATCACTCCCAGCAACTATGCTAAGTATGGTTTAAATCGGTTCATAACCTGTTATAGCTGCCATATTTTGCACGTAGTGTTCTGGTATCGTTTGCAATTACTTTGTTAATTATGGTTCAAATCGGTTCATAACCATATAAATCGACTTAGGTTTTGACTTCTTGAGCATCTGGAGGGCTCACTTCTTAAGCCACTAGAGGGAGCAATTCTTATCCGATTTGGCAGTAATTTTGTACGTGGTGTTCTGGTTTCACTTCCAACAACTGTGCAAAGTATGGTTTAAATCGGTCAATAACCGGATATAGCTGCCATATAAACCGATCTTGGGTCTTGACTTCTTGAGCCTCTAGAGGGCGCAATTCTTATCCGATTTGGCTGTAATTTTGCACGTGGTGTTCTGGTTTCACTTCCAACAACTGTGCTTAGTATGGTTCAAATCGGTTCATAACCTGATATAGCTGCCATATAAACCGATCTGGGATCTTGACTTTTAAGCCGCTAGAGGGCGCAATTCTCATCTGATTTGGCTGAAATTTTGCATGAAGTGTTTTGTTTTGACTTCCAACAACTGTGTTAAGTATGGCGCAAATCGGTGCATAACCTGATATAGCTGCTAAAAACCGATCTGGGATCTTGACTTTTTGAGCCTCTAGAGGGCGCAATTCTCATCCGCTTTGACTGAAATTTTGCGCCTGGTGTTCTGGTATCGCTTCCAATTACTTTGTTAAGTTTGGTTCAAATCGGTTCATAACTTGATATAGCTATCATATAAACCGACCTTGGGTCTTGACTTCTTGAGCCTCTAGAGGGCGTAATTCTCATCCGATTTGACTAAAATTTTGCACGTGGTGTTCTGTTATCACCCCCAACAACTGTGTCAAATATGGTTTAAATCGGTTCATAACCTAATATAGCTACCATATAAACCGATCTGGGATCTCGACTTCTTAAGCCTCTAGAGGGAGCAAATTTCTTCCGATTTGGCTGAAATTTTGCATGAAGTGTTTTGTTTTGACTTCCAACAACTGCGCTAAATATGATTCAAATCGGTTCATAACCTGGTATAGCTACCATATAAACCGATCTGGGATCTTGACTTCCTGAGCCTCTAGAGGGCGCAATTCTCTTCCAATTTGGCAGAAATTTTGTACAACGATTTCTTTTTTTTAATTTTTTTTTTTTTTTTTTTTTTTTTTGGAAAATTTCACAAAAACTATATTCCCTCCCAACAAACTATATTCCCTCCTCTCTCACTTATTATTTTACTCGTCTCCGCCATTGCTTAACCCCCTATCCATTTTTGTTATGCTTCCCTTATTGTGGTTAAGTTTAAATTTTTTAATTAAATTATCTTTCCTTATTGCAGCCATATTAGCGGCCATACTTTCGGTTACATTTCTGGTGGCTTGTTTGGGTATGTTTGCTTTCTCACCGGAACGCCGCAATATGGTGAGACGCCTATTTAATAGGACCTCATCTGCCGTTAGATACAGTCGGGTAAGTATACAACAAGGAAATGCACGTGCGCCTTATGTGGCCGCAAGGATTTTAGTCCAACATTATAATCATTATCTTGTCTTTGTTTTCTTTCTTTGCTCTCTGCTTCATCTTCAACACCCCCTTGTATCACTCTGCTGCTATGCTTTGGTTTGTTTGGTCGGTTACCACAAAAAAGGTAAACAATAGCGAAGAAGGCAATTTGCTGCTAAATCCTAATGGAGAATTCACTGAATCGGATGATGATGATATGCTGCTTTAGACATCAAAACCACAACAATGATGAAGACGACGACGATAACGATGATGATGATGATGATGTCGACGAAGATGATGATAATGATACTTGATTCTCTCTAAATCGCGCCCACTCATAGCATAGTTTCCTTTGGCACCCATACAGGCCCATTTCAAATCATAATGGAAGGAGACAACACAAAAAGAAACTCTTAAAAAAAAGTATATATTTTTTCTAAGCCTCTTTAAGGTATTTGCTAAAAATGGTATTGAGCTTAAATATTTTTAACTTAAACGAAAACAATACAAAAAAAAAATCTGTATGTATAATAAATGTTTATATTTATTGTATAGCTTATGAACTGATTTTTAACTAAAGTTTTATAAATATACACAAAAGGAAGAGATAAGAAAATGAAATAAAAAAAAATCCTAACCTAATACATATAGAGCAGAGAAAACCCTATTTAACACCAAAGATTTATATATGTATACAATACCCACAAAAGAAAACACTAAGAAATAAAAAAAGACATTTCTATATTGATATTGAAGTATATATCCCCCATTTATTTTAAAATCTTTATTTAACTATTTTCAAATTAAAAAAAAAAAAAAAAAAAAACAATTTAACAAAGTCATTTATATAAAACCAAGTATATAGATATAAAATGGATATGTAATGAGACTTTTAGGTAGCTCCTCCCTAGGACCAAACCAATGACCAATCCTTAAGGTGTTTGAAATAGAATTTTGTAGGTATTGTAGAAGAAAAGTAAAAAAAAAACACTAGAAGAACATTTTCTTAAACTTTTCTCTTTGAACCTTAAGTTATTTGAACATATATTTGTTATAAACATGGGCTGAAGAAAAGCGAGGTTTAAAATAACATGCAAAGTGTTAAAAATTTGTGTTTCTTTTCAAAACATTTCATAATGTCTAATTCGGTTAACAGTTTTATCACTCGCCTAAAAGTATGCTTTAGAAGTTAATAACCATAATCACTAGTATTCAAATGTTGATGCTACCTTTAGTCAGCTAACTCTTTAAGATTTGTTACAACTCAAAATTAAATTGAACCAATCAACGCTTTATGTGTGTTAGACCTTGAACGCTGGTTGTTTCAGCCCATGTGTTATTTTTTAAGACATTTAAAGTCGACTGTATATTAAATATGTTTTTAATTTGAACAAAATTAATTTTTTAGTTTCTGATTTATTATTTAAACGAAAAAGACTTATTTTTAATTGATTTCGGCATAATGTACTTAAATGAAATTATTGGATATTTTAAAATAAACATGAATTTTGAAACGTTGCTGAATTTTATTGAAACATGGTAGTAAGTTGGTAAAATATTTCAATAACGTGATGTGGAGAAACGTGAGTATCAGCGAATTAAATAGAAAGAAATCCGTAAAGTCCAACAAACATTTAAACATCAAACCGATGCTAAATTTTTTTAAACAAGCAAAGAAAGTTATCTGTTTAACATGTGCTGCTAGTGTTCTTGGGATATGGAAGGACATTTTTTCAACCACTGGTATCTGGTGATTTTATTAGGGAAGCTACTTCTGATGACAGTTCCATTTTTTCAGCTGCTGGTATCTGATGAGTTTATAGGGGAAGCTACTTCCGATGACGGTTCCATTGGCCGCCGTTTGTAAAAATGCAAATATTGCCCATGAACATTCCACTAAGGAACTATGGCAAACTTCTCACATATCAATGAGTGCAGTCCGATTCAAATTTAAGTTCAATGATAAGGAGCATCCTCTTTATTGCCGGGTCCGAACGGCGTGCCGCAGTGCGACAACTTTTTGGAGAGAAGTTTTATATGGCATAGTACCTCAGATATGTTGCCAGCATTAGGAGGGGAAATCCACCGCCGAAAATTTTTTCTGATGGTCTCGCCAGGATACGAACCCAGGTGTTCAGCGTCAAAGGTGGACATGCTAACCTCTGCGCTACGGTGGCCTTCGGTTGTACATACCGGATTAACCCAATGGAGTTCTTCATCGGCAAGGGCTGCCGCCTTCGTGTATAACACTCTGCTACAACAACAACAACGGTTCCATGGTTGTATATACCGGACTCATTGTACGTGTTGACCCTTTCTCGCTATTGGACATCGGAAAGCAGCAAACACAATAGGTGGCAACGGCATACTTCACTCTGCTGATCCAATTGCTTTAAGAAAGCACTCCCTGCGCCGATAGTATACCAATGCATTGGCAAACCATTACCCACTCCATGGAAAGAACCACAACATTCGCAGTTGGGTACCAATAGCCTCCCCTAAGGGGACCATGGTACGACCAGGAGTGTTTTAAAAACTACTGAAGCCAAAAATACGGTATACAGGGCAACTTCACACGGAGATGTAACGGGAGAAAGGTAGAGGTATTCTTCTGCAATAATATGGCAGCAATATCCAATTCTGGACAGATCTGAGCCAAATTGATGAAGAATATCGAAGGGCTCAACAAAACTCACTGTTCCAAATTTCAGCAAAATTTAATAATAAATGTGGCTTTAAAAATGCGCCTTTTATGGAGCCAAAACCTTAAATCGAGAGATCGGTCTATATGACAGCTATATCCAAATCTGGACCGATCTGGGCGAAATTGAAAAAGGATGTCAAAGGGCCTAACAACTCACTGTCCCAAATTTCAGCAAAATCGGATAATAAATATGGCTTTTCTGGACCTAAGACCCCAAATCCGCGGATCGGTTTATATGATAGCTATATCCAAATCTGGACCGATCTGGACCAAATTAAAGAAAGATTTCGAATGGCCTAACACAACTCATTGTCCCAAATCTCGGCGACATTGGACAATAAATGCGCTTTTTATGGAGCCAAAACCTTAAATCGGAGTATCGGTCTATATGGCAGCTATATGCAAATCTTGATCGATCTAGGCCAAATTGCAGAAATATGTCGAAGGGCTCAACAAAACTCACTGTTCCAAATTTCCACAAAATTGAATAATAAATGTGGCTTTTATGGGCCTAAGACCCCAAATCGGCGGATCAGTCTATATGACACCTATATCCAAATCTGAACCGATATGGGCCAAATTGAAGAAGGATGACAAAGGGCCTAACACAACTCACTGTCCCAAATTTCGGCGACATCGGACAATAAATGTGGCTTTTATGGCTCAAAGACCCTAAATCGGCGGATCAGTCTATATGGCAGCTATATCCAAATCTAGACCGATCTAGGCCATATTGAAGAAAGATGTTGAAGGATCCAACACAACTCACTGTCCCAAATTTCAGCAAAATCTGATAATAAATGTGCGTCTAAAACCCCAAATCGGCGGATCGGTCAATATGGGGGCTATATCAAGATATTGTCCGATATAGCCCATCATCGAACTTAACCTGCTTATGAACAAAAAAGGGTATCTGTGCAAAGTTTGAGCTCAATATCTCTATTTTTAAAGACTGTAGCGTGATTTCAACAGACAGACGGACGGACGGACTAGATCGTCTTAGATTTTTACGCTGATCAAGAATATATATACTTTATAAGGTCAGAAATGGATATCTCGATGTGTTGCGAACGGAATGACAAAATGAATATACCCCCTATCCCACGGTGGTGGGTATAAAAAACTATATTTTCATCACAAACCATAGCTCACCAATTAGTACTAGACCATAGATTATGGCAACTAGAGCACCAACTCCGCATTCTGTGGTCCGACATACAAATGGAAGCTTTTATTTTTTGCACAACATTTTCATTACCACAATCAGACATAACAAATATGCAGAGAGCGTTTGCAAACGCTCCTTTCCATACCGTTAGTCAAAGAATGTTATTAATATCTTTCGAGAAATGTTGCAAAATCTAACCGCAAACAAATACAGATGCCCATCGTCGGTATCTAAAAATTGCAGACTGCACGAATGCAAACAAACCACATTCAGAGACAGAGAGACATACAAATAATAGTTGAACACACAGCCCCACCATACCCTGTTGCACACAATAGCAAACGAATGCCAGAAGTATAGCATCCTCGAGATGTTATTGAAAATTGTTTTGCAACGAGTGAATATCCTGGAGATGTTATTGAAAAATGTTTTAGCCTTAAAGAAAACAACAAAAGAAAAAACAAGTAAAAGCGTGCTAAGTTCGGCCGGGACGAATCTTATATACCCTCCACCATAGATTGCATTTGTCGAGTTCTATGCGCGGTATCTCTTTTTAGACAAACATAGAATATAGAATAAGAACTGTTATGCTATTGGAGCTATATCAAGTTATGTTGAAGGTTATGAGAGAAGCCGTTGTACAAATTTTCAGCCAAATCGGATGAGAATTGCGCCCTCTAGAGGTTCAAGAAGTTAAGATTCCAGATTGGTTTATATGGCAGCTTTATCAGGTTCTATACCGATCTACCCCATACTTAGCACAGTTATTGAAAGTCATAACAAAACACCTCATGCTAAATTTCAGTTAAATCGGATGACAATTGCCCTCTAGAGGCTCAAGAAGTCAAGACCCAAGATCGGTTTATATGACAGCTATACCAAATTATGAACCGATTTGAATCATAATTAGCACATTTGTTGAAAGTGATACCAAAACACTACGTGCAAAATTTCAGTTAAATCGGACGAGAATTACGCCCTCTAGAGGCTCAAGAAGTCAAGACCCAAATCGGTTTATATGGCAGCTATAGCAAAACATTTACCGATTTAAACCATACTAAGCGTAGTTGTTGGAAGTGCTACCAAAACACTACGTGCAAAATTTCAGCCAAATCGGATGAGAATTGCGCCCTCTAGAGTTTCAAGAAGTCAAGATCCCAGATTGGTTTATATGGCAGCTATATCAGGTTCTATACCGATTTACGCCATACTTAGCACAGTTATTGGAAGTCATAACAAAACACCTCATGCAAAATTTCAGCCAAATCGGATGAGAATTGCGCCCTCTAGAGTTTCAAGAAGTCAAGATCCCAGATTGGTTTATATGGCAGCTATATCAAAACATGGACCGATTTAAACCATACTTAGCGTAGTTGTTGGAAGTGCTACCAAAACACTACGTGAAATCGCCAAATCGGATGAGAATTGCGCCCTCTAGAGGTTCAAGAAGTCAAGATCACAGATCGGTTTATATGACAGCTATATCAGTTTCTATACCGATTTACGTCATACTTAACACAGTTATTGGAAGTCATAACAAAAAACCTCATGCAAAATTTCAGCCAAATTGGATGAGAATTGCGCCCTCAAGAGGTTCAAGAAGTCAAGACCCAAGATCGGTTTATATGGCAGCTATATCTGGTACTATACCGACTTACGCCATACTTAGCATAGTTATTGGAAGTCATAACAAAATACCTCATGCAAAATTTCAGGCAAATCGGATGAGAATTGCGCCCTCTAGAGGTTCAAGAAGTCAAGATCCCAGATCGGTTATTATGACAGCTATATCAGATTATGAACCGATTTGAATCATACTTAGCACAGTTGTTGAAAGTGATACCAAAAAACTACATGCAAAATTTCAGTTAAATCGAACAAGAATTGCGCCCTCTAGGGGCTCAAGAAGTCAAGACCCAAGCTATGACAGCTATATCAAAACATGGACCGTTGTAAACCATACTTGGCGTAGTTGTTGGTAGTGCTATCAAAACACAACGTGCAAAATTTCAATAAAATCGGATAAGAATAGCGCCCTCTAGAGGCTCAAGAAGTCAAGAACCAAGATCGGTTTATATGGCAGCCGTATCAAAACATGGACCGGTGTAAACCATACTTAGCACAGTTATTGCAAGTGACACCAAAACACCACGTTCAATTTTTCAGTCAAATCGGACAAGAAATGCGCCCTCTAGAGGCTCAAGAAGTCAAGACCCTAGATCGGTTTATGTGGCAGCTATATCATAACATGGACCGATTTGGCCCATTTACAATACCAACCGACCTACACAAATAAAAAGTATTTGTGCAAAATTTCAAGCGGCTAGCTTTACTCCTTCGAAAGTTAGCGTGCTTTCGACAGACAGACGGACGGACGGACGGACAGACAGACGGACGGACATGGCTAGCTCGAATATATATACTTTATGGGGTCTTAGATGCATATTTCGAGGTGTTACAAACAGAATGACGAAATTAGTATACCCCCATCCTATGGTAGAGGGTATAAAAAAAAACAGAACTAAGAATGTGTATTCTACGAGAATTTGAGTGCATACACATTCCCATGGTCGACGGTGTACAATGGACGTTCATTCAATTGATCATATGAAGCAAAAATTTTATAATTCTTTTTATACCCTACACCACTGCTGAAGTAATGGGAAGTAATAACTTTGGGCATTTGTTTGTAATCAAAGCGCAACACGCTGGAGCCAAAGTTGGACATGAAATAATGCCTATGATACAGGGACGCTAATTGCATTAAAGTAAGTCATTGAGAAATGGACATAAAAACTTCTTCTTCTTCACCACCTTTCATATGTGAAATAAATGAAAACTTTTTCCAAACATCATTATTGCACTCTAGTTTGGTTTGCTAACACATTTTCAATAAACTTCCAACATTTATATTTTAGAAAAATTTTAATGAAATCATTCCAAAACCTCCAACTTTAGTCACAAAAAGGCACACACACACACACACACACTTAAACACATGGTGCTTTCGCATTTATACCCAAGCAAACAACTATCAGCACGTTTTTGCTAAATGTCTGCAGAATGGTGAGCAAGTGAGCATAAGAGGGTTTATAAGTTCTAACAGAAAAATATTTTTGTAGGGGTCTTGTGGTTACTATGGTTGCTGAGTTGTTTGTTTTTTATCTCAACCATTTGCTAGCTTTTAGTTCACAGCAAAGAAACCACATACGCACTCAAATAGTTTTTCTTATACATTTATGCTACACATGGACTTTGATGATGATGATGGTGGTGGCCGGGAGGAGAGATGAAGGCATGAGTGTTCTGGGTCTTATTATTGGTTTCCAAGAAACGGACTTTATGCACAATAAGAGATATTTATCGAGAAGCTTTTGAGTATGCTTGGTTGTAACAATTTTTATTTTAGCCTAGAACTTTGAAAAGGCTTTATAATAGGATCCACTTAATTGGCTTTTCATGCACCACTCAGTATATAAGGCAATTATTTTAAACAGAAAAAACACATGAGTACAAGCGTAGGATCCCCAATTCGTAGGAAACAATCTGTATCACATTTCGAGCGAATATTATCAAAATGTTATAACTACGGTTGACAAATGACAACATTATTGCAAATAAGCCAAAATCTGACAAACATGTATTGGGTTGCCCAAAAAGTAATTGCGGATTTTTTAAAAGAAAGTAAATGCATTTTTAATAAAACTTAGAATGAACTTTAATCAAATATATTTTTTTTACACTTTTTTTCTAAAGCAAGCTAAAAATAACAGCTGATAACTGACAGAAGAAAGAATGCAATTACAGAGTCACAAGCCGTTGAAAAAATTTGTCAACGCCGACTATATGAAAAATCCGCAATTACTTTTTGGGCAACCCATATATGGCAGCTACATCCAAATCTGAACCGATTTCCAGCAAACTTTTTAGATATTGTGGTAGTCGTCGTTGTTCCCCCTTCTTTTCCCCTCCTAATGCTGGCAACATTTCTGAGGTACTATGCCATGTAAAACTTCTCTCCAAATAGGTGTCGCACTGCGGCACGCCTTTCGGACTCGGCTATAAAAAGGAGGCCCCTTATCATTGAGCTTAAAACTTAAGTCGGACTGCACTCATTGATATGTGAGAAGTTTGCCCATGTTTCTTAGTGGAATGTTCATGGGCAAAATTTGCATTAAGTAGTCGTCGTTTTACAAAATTTTGGCGGGATTGGTCAATAAATGAGCTTGCGGTGATCCTAGAAGTAATGGGGCATGCTAAGTTCGGCCGGGCCGAATCTTATATACCCTCCACCATGGATCGAATTTATTGAGCTCTTGCCACGGCATCTCTTTTTAGGCAAACAAAGGATAAAGGAAATTAATTGCTATGTTATTGGAACAATATCAAGTTATGGTGCATTTCGGACCATAATTGAAATTAATATTGGAGAGTAGCCTATGTTAGGTTATGGATCGATTTGAACTATTCTTGGCACAGTTGTTGAAAGTCCGAACAAAACACTTCATGCAAAATTTCAGCCAAATTGGATATGAATTGCGTCCTCTAGTCGCTCAAGAAGTCAATATCCCAGATCGGTTTATATGGCAGCTATATCAGGTTATGGACCAATGTTAACCATACTCAGCACAGTTGTTGGAAGTCATAATAAAACATCTCGTGCAAAATTTCAACCAAACCGGATAATAACTGCGTCCTCTATTGGCTCAAGAAGTCAAGACCCCAGATCGGTTTATATGGCAGCTATATCAGGTTATGGACCGATTTGAACTATTCTTAATACAGTTGTTGGAAGTCATAAAAAAATACCTCATGCAAAATTTCAGGCAAATCGGATAGGAATTGCGCCCTCTAGTGGCTCAAGAAATCAAGATCCCAGATCGGTTTATATGGCAGCTATATCAGGTTATAGACCGATTTGAACTATTCTTAATACAGTTGTTGGAAGTCATAATAAAACACCTCATGCAAAGTTTAAGCCAATAACTGCGTCCTCTAGTGGCTCAAGAAGTCAAGACCCCAGATCGCTTTATATGGCAGCAATATCAGGTTATAGACCGATTTGAACCATTCTTAATACAGCTATTGGAAGTCATAACAAAACAGGTTGTGCAAAATTTCAGCCAAATCGGATAAGAATTTTGCCCTCTAGCGGCTCAAGAAGTCAAGACCCAAGATCGGTTTACATGTCAGCTATATCAAAACATGGACCGATTTGGCCCACTTATAATCCCAAACGACCTACAATAATAAGAAGTATTTGCGCAAAATTTCAAGCGGCTAGCTTTACTCCTTCAAAAGTTAACGTGCTTTCGACAGACAGACGGACGGACGGACATGGCTAGTTCGACTTAAAATGTCGCGACGATCGAGAATATATATACTCAAAGGGTCTTGAATGCATATTTCGAGGTGTTATAAACATAATGACGAAATTTGTATACCCCCATCCTATGGTGGAGGGTATAAAAATTACATATTCAATAAAAAAATTATTGAAATGTCAATTTTTTTTAATTGATCCAATTAAAAAAAATTGTTGAAAAATCCAATTAATTTTTAATAGATCCAATTAGTTACGCAGATGTTGACCTTCAGGAACATGAAATTGAGGTGCATTGTTCGGGCAAAGATCAGTGGGCACCCTTTTTAAAAAAAACTCCCAAGTGGGGAATCTCCAATAAGGCGGCAGCGCTTGACCGATGAAGGACTACATCGGGTTAATCCGGAACGTATAACCGGCCGCCATGGTATTGCTATAGTTTTGTCGAAATGTGGGACCTTTGGATCATTGAAATCTATTTTCCTTTAGATTGTTGGGGATAAAATAGCCTTCAATTTATGCTATGATATATATTTGAAAATTTGTTAAAATTCGATTAAACAAATGATAGAATCAATTACTTTTTTTATTGACAATTAAAACATTTGAAGATTCAATTAAAAAAATTGATTCCGGATAATTGATTCAAGCATTTTTTAATTGAATGTGAATATTTTCAATTACAGTCGTGATTGAAATTGTTCCCATTTTCAATTAAAAAATTAATTAAACTAATTATTTTTAACAGGAAATGGCAACATTTGCTATTCAGAATGTAATTGAAGAAAATTGATATTCAATTAATAAATGATTGAATCAATTATCCTGAATTCACGTAAACACTCTTTGTTGTCCGGGATATGAGGCCTTTAAGTCCATTTTACTAAAAATACCGATTATGCAAAGGAATATTTTGAAGTTCAGTAGTTACAAAAGTAGTTCAAACTTATGTAAATTTTTTAGAAAGAATGTTTGTTAGATTTTTCGCTATCATTTTCCACTAGATGGCGTTTTTGGTGTAGCAATTCCAGATATGATTTTTTCTCCTCTTCTCTTCTTTTCTCAAAGCTTTTTTTTTAATTTTTTTTTTAATTTTATTTTGTAAGAAAAGAAATGGAAAATTTAATTATTTTCAAAAGGACGCCATCATTTTCCACTAGATGGCGTTTTTGGTGTAGCAATTCGAGATATGATTGAGATATGATTCTTTCTTCTATTCTCTTCTTCTCTCAAAGCTTTTTTTTTAATTTTTTTTTTTATAGAAAAGAAATGGAAAATTTAATTATTTTCTAAAGGACTCAACCTTTTTGCGAAAAATAAAAAAATTAATAAAATTTAAACAAAGAAATTGTCTTTAAATCTACGGTAGATTACTTTTATGAAAATAATACAATGACAATTTAGGCTTGTCACTCACAAAACTGCTACTTCAAATATTGTGCATCATACCGTTATCTAATAACGAATCAAATAGAAGTCTCTTACGAAAAGAATTCAATAAAACTCTATCAAGTTGTGTTTTTCATTTATGCTGTCACTCTTCGTTGCGACATTGTTGTGCAGCGAAACACTTTTCTGTTTGCCTTCACTTCAATGTTTATTGAAAAACAAAACCAGTAACGAAAATAACCACAACCATTCCGATTGACACGCACTTCTAGCATATCCAAAAAGTACACAGTGACGTTAATTGCATAAGCAACAGAAAAAAAATTGTTGTCATTTAACAAATAAAAGTTTGGTAAACAGAATATGGAAAACTTGGGTGAAGATTGACTTTCATAGAACATTTCGACATTGGAACAGTCTCAAATTAATTCTAAGAACAAAGCTACCACGTGCTTTAACAATATTCCACTTTGGCTTTAATCCAAAAAATTTTGATTTTTTTTTTAAATTTAATTTTCATAGAAATTTTGTTTTAATGTGATTTTTAAAAAATTTTTGTAAAAAATGGATTTTTATAGAAAAATTTTTTTTACATGGCATAGTACCTCACAAATGTTGACAACATTAGGATGGTCTGGCCAGGATTCGAACCCAGGCGTACAGCGTCATAGGCGGACATGCTAACCTCTGCGCCACGGTGGCCTCGCACCTTATTTGATTTAAAATTTAAAATCGTTTCTTAATACCCAATTTTATGGTGGTAAGTTTTCTCATAACCAATGCTAAACTTTTCAACATACCTGTTCACCACTCTGCAAGCATAGTGGATGGGTGTGAAAATATACTATTGATTTTGTATAAGCAACTTGCAGACACACACACACCTAAGCATACAACTTATTTATATTTACATACAATCGAGCATACAAATCAAACATATTTACACCCTTACACTTCCACAGTTGACACAACAAAGGCAAACAGTTGAAGAGATATGACAAGATTTTTGTGGATGGTAATATGTGTGTACATATCTGTGTGTACATATCTGTGTGTTTATATGTTGTAATGTATGATAAACAATGACAAGAAAAACTATTTGCTCCTTAGAGTAAAAAGTAAAATATGCGCAAAGGGGCTGGAACCTCCACACAATGGTTTCACTATACCCTTTTTGTATTCAAGAAAAACCAAAATTATGAAGCATGGCTTCATATGTTTTAGAGGAGGGGGAATACTAATGTAATCTGTTTGTAACAGCTCGAAATATTGATCTGGGATCCCATGAAATGTATTTAATCTTAAGCGTCTTGACATTCTGAGTCGATTAAGCTGTCTGTCCGTGTACGTGTGCCTATGTAAACAGGAAGATATACGCTTGAAATTTTGCACAGATTCTTCTTATTGTAGGTTGTTGGATATTGAAAAATGATTCATATCGGCTCAGATTTTGATATAGTGGTGGCGTTCCTAAGATTTGACCCAGACGAATTTAGCTCATTTTTCATGTTTCCTATTGGAATAGTTAAATAATGAAAATTGTAGCATACATTTAGGGTGGATGTTGGAAAAAAGGTTGGTATTCTATTCTGCTTTCGGAATGGTCGCGGAAATCCTTAATTGTTCCGCCAGCGGAATTTGGTTTTTTTGCTTTTATTTTGTTAAAAAAATCTTTTTACCTGCACTTATGGTTTTATTATTTTTTTCCAAATATTGGGTTGCCCAAAAAGTAATTGCGGATTTTTCATATAGTCGGCGTTGACAAATTTTTTCACAGCCTGTGACTCTGTAATTGCATTCTTTCTTCTGTCAGTTATCAGTTGTTACTTTGAGCTTGCTTCAGAAAAAAAGTGTAAAAAAAGTATATTTGATTAAAGTTCATTCTAAGTTTTATTAAAAATGCATTTACTTTCTTTTAAAAAATCCGCAATTACTTTTTGGGCAACCCAATAAATAAAATAACAAAAACAAATGACGAACCACTGAAACCAATACAATAAAAATGATGTCGACAATGATGTCAAGCGTTGCCTTTAAAATTTCTTTTGCCATTTTCCTCATTATAAACAGAGTACCACTTTCGCCTATTTTCCTCCAGCGTTTGACAGTCTTTTTCTATATAGAGTTTTACAGCATTCCGCCTGAAGAACTGAACTGATCCCTCCAAGATGAAAAAGTTTCTCTCGAAAACCGTTGTCCAAAACTGAAACTTTAGTAGACGACATGGGAGTGAGAGCAGAGCCAACGGAGGACATGTTGTGGCTTTTGATGACAATGCATTTCCCCAGGATACGACGGGACTCTCGGAGACACCGGGATTTTGGAATAAAAACAAGTAAAAGCGTGCTAAGTTCGGCTGGGCCGAATCTTATGTACCCTCCTCCATGGATAGCATTTGTCGAGTTCTTTTCCCGGCATCTCTTCTTAGGCAAAAAAAAAGGATATAAGAAAAGATTTGGTCTGCTATTAGAGCGATATCAAGATATGGTCCGGTTTGAACCACAATTATATTTTATGTTGGAGACCTGTGTAAAATGTCAGCCAATTCGAATAAGAATTGTGCCCTTTGGGAGCTCAATAAGTAAAATAGAGAGATGGGAGCTGTATCGGGCTATAGACCGATTCAGACCATAATAAACACGTATGCTGATGGTCATGAGAGGATCCATCAAGAAGTCAAGATCCCACATAGGTTTATATGGCAGCTATATCAGGTTTTACACCGATTTCAACCTTATTTAACACAGTTGTTGAAAGTAAGAATAAAATACGTCATGCTAAATTTCAGCCAAATCGGGTAGGAATTGTGCCCTCTAGAAGCTCAAGAAGACAAGTCCCCAGTTCTGTTTATATGACAGCTATATCAGGTTATGAACCAATTTGAACCATACTTGGTACAGTTGTTGGATATCATAACAAAATACTTTGTGCAAAAATTCATTCAAATCGGATAAGAATTGCGCCCTCTAGAGGTTCAAGAAGTCAAGACCCAAGATCGGTTTATATGGGAGCTATATCAAAATATGGACCGATATGGCCCATTTACAATATCAACCGACCTACACTAATAAGAAGTATTTGCGCAAAATTTCAAGCGGCTAGCTTTACTCCTTCGGAAGTTAGCGTGCTTTCGACAGACAGACGAACGGACGGACGGACATGGCTAAATCGACATAAAGTGTCGCGGCGATCAAGAATATATATACTTTATGGGGTCTTAGACGCATATTTCGAGGTGTTACTAACAGAATGACGAAATTAGTATACCACCATACTATGGTGGAGGTATCCTTTTTTTAATGTTCCAGTAAAACATTTGGACAACACCAAAATATTCAAACCAATGCCACTAGCCCATCCCGAGTTCAGTTCCATTCACAATCATCTTCTAAATTAAATTCTTTTCGCTTTCTATCTAATCAATAAAAACAAGTGTAGGTAAATTGGAAAAATCATTTTAGGTTGTTTAGTAAAACAAACAATTGTGTCAATATTGTATGTCGATATACTCGTACATTGTGGCTTATTTAGAAAGTTATTTGGGGTTTCGTTTCGGTTTCTCTTTGGAATTGTAAACTTCAAATAATTGATTTGAAATGTAAATAAACGATTTTAATGGACATGTTGTCTGGAAAACAAATACCATCAAACAAACAATTCTTGAAAATAGCTAACAAGAGGGGTGTTTGTTGATACACTCTGCTAAAGCAATTTGTCTTAGTTTACCATTATTTCATTATGTGCAGCGAGAAAGGACAATAATGGGGGAATGGAGGAAACCCCATTTGCTTTGGCCTAGGCTTCCCCCTTACTTCTGTTGCAGATAAATTGTTCGACTACATACTTTGTTATCGTTCGAGGCAATATTGAGGAATATTGAAAACCAATATGGCACGCAGGACATTCCTTTCCAGAATGGCATTTTGTTTTTAATTTCAGCAAAGAATTTTTCTTCTTTCTCTGTAGCCATTTATTATTGCCTGTTCACAGACAGACAGACGGACAGACAGACTGGTCTAGTATGTGGTTGAACATTATTAAAAATTGGTAAGAATCCCCAAAATATGCATGGCAGTGGGGAACGGCAGCACAAGAATATGAGTTTCTTAGCACACGTGTCTGTTTTGCAATATGGGGTAGCGAGTAATTCATTGGAAATGCCATCATGGTTGGCTAGTATGGGAAAAATACTTTCGGTTTAATGAGCAAAAGTTCAAAGTGAGGCAAAGAGGTTTACGTTATTACAATTTTCATTTGAATTTCCATGTAGAAAAATGTTTCAAGTATTTTTTAATTAGGCCAGTTAATAAAATGTAGTGTTCTATGAAAGATTTTTGTTACAACATTTACAGTTTTTCTAAAAGTAGTTGCTTTTAAGGGGCATCTATAAATAGAGAGTTAATTTCTTTGAATAACCGGCTATGTTGACCTAGAACATACAAAGCGAGTTTATGCAGATGCAGTGGAATATACTCTCAGTCAAGACAAGTAAATTCGGGCGGGACGAATCTTCGGAACCCACCACCATAGATTCTGCTAAAACTGTATACAAAATAAATTTCATTGAAGTGCATTACCGGTTTATGATGGGAGTTATATTAGTTTATAGACCGATTTGGGCTGTGCTTGGAAGTCATATAAGAAGACCACATGCAAAATTTCAGCCAAATCGGACAACAATTGCGGCTTGTAACGGCTCAAGAAATTAAATCGAGAGATCAGTTTATATGGGAGCAATATCAGGTTATAGGTCGATTCGTACCGTACTTGGGACAGTAGTTGGCAGTCATAAAAGAATATGACATGCAAAATTTCAGCCAAATCGGACAAAAAAAATGCTGCTTGTAAGGGCTCAAGAAGTCAAATTGGGAGATGTGGCCCATTAGCAATCCCCAGCGACCCTACATCAACACTTAGTATCTATGCAAAATTTCAAGCGGCTCACCGCCATCATGATTTCGACAGACGGACGGACATGGCTAGATAGACTCTGAACGTCGAGACGATCAAGAAAATATACATTTTACGGGATCTTAGACGAATATTTCGATATGTTACAAACGTAATGACTAGATTAGTATTCCCCCATCTTATGGGGGTGGGTAGGTTAGGTTAGGTTGGGTTGAGAAGAGGGTGCAGATATTAATCCGCCTCATGCCACTACGGACATACACCTAAGCCAGTGATCGGCTTGTTGTGCACTCTAAACACAAAACAAGTAATAGTGCGCTAAGTTCGGCATGGCCGAATCTTATATACCCTCCACCATGGATCGCATTTGTCGAGCCCTTTCCACGGTATCTCTTTTTAGGCAAACAAAGGATAAAAGAATATTGAATATTGAAGCCCATAGTAGAAGTCATTGTGTAAAATTTCAGCCAAATCTAGTGACTCAAGAAGTCAAAACCCCAGATTGGTTTATATGGCAGCTATATCAGGTTATGGACCGAATTACCTATTCTTAACGCAGTTGTTGGAAGTCATAACAAAACACCTCATGCAAAATTTCAACCACATCGGATAAGAATTGTGCCCTCTAGCGGCTCAAGAACTCAAGATCCAAGATCGGTTTATATGGCAGCCATATCACAACCCTTGCCTCCTGCCATGCTTTCGAAGTATATGAAAGTCCTAGGCATGCTGTGAAAATTTTGGCTAGACGAGGCGCCAGATAGTCTGCCTCTTTCTGTAGTAACGCCGGAAATATTGCACTAGGTCCGCTTGACTTAAATGGTGTGAAACTCCTCAAGGATTCCTTCACCATAAATTCCGTTATTATAAACCTTTGATCAACGTCATTATTCCAAGATGCCGGTGTCTGCGTGGGTTCTGTCGTATCCTGTGGTAAATGGTTTTCATCAAAAGTGTCAACATGTTCTCCGTTGTCTCTGCTCTCACTCCCATGTCGTCTACTAAAATTTCAGTTTGGACATGGGTTTTTGAGAGAAACTTTTTTATCTTGGCGGCGTCATTAACGCTATTGACTTGTTCGTAGAAAAGCTTCCAGGAGGCACGTTTTGCCGCTCTGGTAATCTTATTGTATTCCTTAAGCCGTGTGTAGTACACTTCCCAATTAAATTTCGCCTTTTTACGACGTGCTCTGTTAAAAAGTCTGTGGACCTCTTTCCCAATATTGCGAATCTCTCCGGTCATCCAAGGTTTTTCTTGGGCTGATTTCCTTTTCCGAAGAGGACAACTGTCTTCCAAAGACCTCACCAGTGCAGTCGTAATCCTGTTGACATTTTCGTCTATGCTTGGACAATCTAAATTATCTTGTCCAAGTCATTTTCTGAGTACCCTTCCGAATTTTGTTCAGTTGGTTTTCAACTTATTCCGGAAGCTTATCGGATTCCGCTGGCCGTGCAATTCTAAACCTAATGTAGCGATGATCAGAGAAAGAGTGTTACATGGAGACCCTCCAATTCTAAACCTCATCGATCAGATTTTCCGAACATATCGTCACATCTAATACCTCCTCCCTAATCCTATTAGCAAAGGTAGAGGTGTAATCACCGAACTAAGTGTTATTAGTTCGTTAGTATTTAAGAACTCTGCCAGGGCTTGGCCCCGCTTATTAGTGTTGGTACTAACCCACGAAATGTGGTGAGAGTTCGCATCGCATCCTATAAGTACCTCATTCCCTGTCTGTTTTGCTGTCTTCACCAACCGTTGAAGCTCCGATGTAGGAGAGTCGAAAGGCAGATAAAGTGATGCCAGATATGCTCCACCGTCTCCCTGTCTCACCACTGTTGCATCCGACGTTGATTAAAATTTGTATGACAAATAACGCAGGTCCTCGACCGAGTACTAGTGTTAACATAGAATAATTGGTAGTTCATATGGTTCAGTCTAGATACTTTGTTCCGGGTCGTCCATGGCTCCTGAATTAAGGCAATATGAATCTTGCCCTTGTTGATTTTCTCCATCAGAACGTGTGTAGCAGTCTCGCTCCGGTGGAGGTTTATCTGGATTAACTCAGTCATTGGTCCTCCAGTAAATGGGCATCTTGGGAGTCGGTGATGATCTCATCGTCTGCTCCCTGTTCTTTAGACTGCATTGACTTTCCTGTCACTGGACTGCCTGATGTCGTTTTAGGTTCTTTGCTTAGTCTAGTCTTCCAACTTTTTATAAAGTCGGTAATGGTTCCATCGTCGGGTGCCTGTTCGTTAAGCTTTATTGGGTTTCCATTCCCTGTACTGCCTGATGTTTCAATACTAGGATCTTTGCCTATCTTCACCTTCCAAATCTTAAGTAAATGGGCTTCTTGGGAGTAGGTGATGGTACCATCATCTGCTCCCTTTTCGTTGGGTTGCATTGAGACTCCTGTCGCTGCGCTGCCTAATGTTTCAATATTAGGATATTTACCTATCCCAGTATTTCGAATCTTTAAGTCTGTGATGGCTCTGTCGTCGGGTTCCTGTTTGTTAGGCTGTGTTGGATCTCTAGCCACTGCACTGCCTGATATTTTAGTATTAGGATCATTGGTTCCCCTAGTCTTTCCAATATTGAGAGATGCCGTGATTGTCTCGTTGTCGACCCCCTGTTTGTTGGGCGGTGTTGAGTCACCTGCCACTGCAAGGCCTGATGTCGCAGAACGAAAATTTCTGCCTATCCTTGTCTTCCCAATCTTGAAAAAGACAGCTTTGCTCCCGTAGTGCGCCATGCTTTTAGTCTTAGCCATAATTGCCACGGAGACTTGATCAATGCCAACCACAAAGAGAGTTCCTTCCTCATTCTCCTCCCTGTGGTAGACCTCCCACTTCTTGTTTTTTTGGTTCCAACTTTGTCTACCTCCTCAGGACATTGTCTAGAGTCTCCATTGCGGGATGGCTGGCTTGGTTTTCCCAGAGTACTTGAAAGCGGGAGCTCTTTTTCTTCTTCAGTATTTTAGCAGTGTTATGCTCTTCGGGAGATCTGATTTTTTTTTCCAGCTTCCCTATAAGTGTTTGGAATGTTAGTTCTATCCCTTCCAGCATCCTGCACTTTCGCCCGATTACGCTGCCGGTACATACTCCTCTGTCTCCATCGTCGTGCACAGGATCGGTTTCTCGGTCTGCTTGTGAGCTTAGCAAAGCCATCGCTCACTTCTGCTGTCATCCCGATGCCCTCAACTCTCGATTCGGCTGCGATGACTGTTGCATTGACACAGTCGCTGTCTGAATCCGAGTCAGAAACACCACCACCACTTAAAGGCTGGGGACGAACTGTGCATCCCTCTGGTTAATCTGTCTCTTCCACATTAATTAGTCTGACGACTAGTGGTGCGCTGTCTCATTGAGATGCAGTGTCCCAATGACCTTCATCAATAATAAGTATCTGTGCATAATTTCAAGCGGCTAGCTTTACGAGTTCGACCGCTATCGCAATTTCGACAGATGGACGGACGGGCATGGCTGGATCGAATCGTAGCGCCAAGACGAATTAAAATCTGAGCAGAATGTTGAGAAAGTAAACATTCATGGGCCTCTTAGAGGATATATGAAATACATCTTATAACTTCTATAACTCCTATGATGCTCTTTTAGCCCATTTTTAAGGCTCTTCAATAAATTTTTCAACTGTTTGTCATAAATAACTTTATTGTCTGCATAATCTAAAGCTTAAAAAAAGTTTTTAATTTCTTTTTCGCATAGAATGCATTTGAAATTGTTTCACACAAACTTTTCCAGAAGACCAACAATTCTCCTCTGACTTATTTATCTCAGCATGTACAGGAAGTTTGTACAGACATGCCGTTATTATGGCATTACAAATTTGAAATTAAATCTCTTCAACATTTATTAACTCTTACCAAGAAGACACAAGGCATCATCAATGTCACAGAGAGATACGAGATAAACCATCCATAAAAAGGCGAAAAGTTGAAACATACCTAGAACGAGATGAGCCAAAGGAAAAAAGCGCATAAATTAATAAAAAAGAAGAGAAAAAAAAATACATTCTTGCACAATAAAATAAATATTCAACTTTAAAACAATTAAGAAAGTTTCTTTTGACATCATTAAGAGACGCTTGTAATTAATACTCTGTGAATAGAAGCGACTTTCCTAGAATTTTTGCAAGAATAAAAAGGAAAATTAAAAAAAAACTCAATTGCTGCAGCAGCATAAGCAACATTAGCACACCACCAATACCAGAATCCCCAATAGCAGCATCATTAGCAACACCAATTTATGTGTAGCAGCAAGCATAGTAAGCAGTGTTGCCGCCATGCAGCAGTTAGGTTACAGCTACAGCAACTTGTGGATTCACCAAGTGACACGATGGTGTCATTAATAACTTAAGCTGCTAAAATACTTAGTCTTGTGGTATAAGGGCAAAAAAAAAACCAAGATGATACTAAAGGAAATGCCGCTTTGACAAATTGTGGCACTTTAAAGTAAGAAAGCCTTTTAAGGATAACGAAGAAGCAGAAAGAAAAACAAGTAAGAGCGTGCTAAGTTCGGCCGGGCCGAATCTTATATACCCTCCACCATTGATCGCATTTGTCGAGTTCTTTTTAGACAAACATAGAATATTGAATAAGAACTGTTATGCTATTGGAGCTATATCAAGTTATAGTGCGAAAGGGACTCAAGAAGCAAAATCGAGAGTTCGGTTTATATGGGAGCTGTATCAAGCTATTGATCGATTCAGACCATATTAGACACGTATGTTGAAGGTCATGAGAGAAGCCGTTGTACAAAATTTCAGCCAAATCGGATGTGAATTGCGCCCTCTAGGGGTCCAAGAAGTCAAAATCCTAGATCGGTTAATATGGCAGCTATATCAGGTTATGAACTGATTTGCGCCATACTTAGCACAGTTATTGGAAGTCATAACAAAACACCTCATGCAAAATTTCAGCCAAATGGGATGAGAATTACGAGCACTACTGGCTCAAGAAGTCAAGATCCAAAATCGGTTTATATGAAAGCTATACCAGATTATGAACCGATTTGAATCATACTTAGCACAGTTGTTGAAAGTGATACCAAAACACTACGTGCAAAATTTCAGTTAAATCGGACGAGTAGTGCGCCCTCTACAGGCTCAAGAAGTCAAGACCCAAGATCGGTTTATATGGCAGCTATATCAAAACATAGACCGATTTAAACCATACTTCGCATAGTTGTTGGAAGTGATATCAGAACACTACGTGCAAAATTTCAATAAAATCGGATAAGAATTGCCCCCTCTAGAGGCTCAAGAGTTCAAGACCCAAGATCGGTTTATATGGCAGCTATATCAAAACATGGACCGATGTAAACCATACTTATCGTAGTTGTTGGAAGCGATACCGAAACACTACGTGCAAAATTTCAATAAAATCGGATAAGAATTGCGCCCTCTAGAGGCTCAAGAAGTCAAGACCCAAGATCGATTTATATGGCAGCTATATCAAAACATGGAGCGATTTGGCCCATTTACAATCCCAACCGACCTACACTAATAGTAAGTATTTGTGCAAAATTACAAGCGACTAGCTTTACACCTTCGAAAGTTTGCGTGCTTTCGACAGACGAACGGACGGGCTGACAGACGGACGGACAGACGGACGGACATGGCTAGATTGACTTAAAATGACATGACGATCAAGAATATATATACTATATGGGGTCTTAGACGCATATTTCGAGGTGTTACAAACAGAATGACGAAATTAGTATACCCTCATCCTATGGTGGAGGGAATCAAAATATTGCTAATATATAACCTTTGAGTTTTAACCTCAAATTTGAAATTTTAATAGATTTCATTAAATACCAGCTGAACCGGGTCCGCCCCGCTGCGCAAAATTTTCCTTTGAATATTTATTTTCGACAATTTAAGAGCTTTGAGTGAAATACCATGCTACGAAAATAGCATATCGCTTGACTAACAGTTTAACAATATAAGTCCCGTTATTCGAGTCCCATATGACCTTTATTGGTCTACGAATTTAAGTTTGGATGTAAGGTGCACTCCATTCTTAAAATCCTTTTTTTCAGCCCGATATTCTCATGATGTCTGATTTAGTGGTGTTTTCGGGGGTGAGGTGGTCCCCCAGACACTTGGCCCTGAAAAAATATCAGCACCCATATTGCCATGGGTTTAAAGGGAGTTTAGAGGATGAGGCGTCCCCCAAACACGTGGCCCCAAAATCTTCTTATATATAAAAATCAATTTGTGTTTGTTTGTAGGTTTGTTTGTTTGTGTGTTCTTTATAGACTCAGAAACGGCGGAACCGATTTTCTTGAAATTTTCACACATGGTGCATAATGATCCCGTGGTGAAAATGGGGTACAACATTTTTTGATATCTGAAGGGGGAGCGGACCCTCCCCCTTACCCTAATTTTCCGAAACGCCAGATCTCGGAGATGGGTGGTGCGATTTAAGCGAAATTTTGTGTGCTCTCATATAGTACCCTAAAAATAAAAATTTGGTATCCAAATTTCGAATGGGGTACCTAGGGGGGCCGCCCCACCCTAAAACCTACCAAACATAAATTTACACCAATCACAGCAATTTGGGACTCAAATGAAAGGTATTTAGGATAAGAAAACGTATCTGATAAACATTTGTCGAACCAAGTGGTAGGGGGACCACCCCCTAGCCCCAAAACACCCCTAAGTCGGACATATTTACCGACCATGACAATATGGGACTCAAGTGAAAGGTATTTGCGAGTAGAATACGAATCTGATATCCAAATGTGGGACCACGTTTCTGGGGGTCCACCCCTTTGCCAAAACACCCCCCAAACAGGACTTATTTACTGACCATGGGAATATGGGGCTTAAATAAAAGGTATTTGAGTGTAGAATTAGAATCTGATATCCAAATATGGGACCAAGTGTTTGGGGGGCCGCCTCTCCCCAAAAACCTCCCCCACAGGGGACATATTTACGACCATAGCCATATGGGGCTCAAATGAAAGGTCTTTGGGAGTAAAGTACGAATCTGATATCAATATTTGGGAAAAGTGTCTATGGGGCCACAC
Organism: Stomoxys calcitrans; assembly: GCF_963082655.1. Lineage (NCBI taxonomy): Eukaryota > Metazoa > Arthropoda > Insecta > Diptera > Muscidae > Stomoxys > Stomoxys calcitrans. Next base: position 48,950,719 of record NC_081553.1, on the reverse strand, counting down.
CACCCCCACAACACCACCCAACCCCCAAAGCACCCCTAAATCGGACATATACCGTTCATGGCAATATAGGACTCAAATGAAAGGTATTTGCGAGTAGAATACGGAAGGGGTGGACCCCTTCCCCAAAACACCTCCCAAACAGGACTTTTCTGACCATGGGAATATGGGTCTTAAATAAAAGGTATTTGAGTGTAGAATCAGAATCTGATATCCAAATATGGGACCAAGTGGGACCTCCCCCAAAGGGGACAAATTTACTACCATGGGGCTCAAATGAAAGGTCTTTGGGAGTAAAGCACGAATCTGATATCAATATTTGGGAAAAGTGTCTATGGGGCCACACCACCCCCACAACACCACCCAAATAGGAAGGAACTAAATATTAACAGTTTTTAGGGCCAATACCCCAAACCGGAGATCGGTGGCACTGGCTCTTAATTAAATACTGAGTGCCAATGATACTCGAGATGACAAGGCGAGTTATTGGCGCTTTTATATAACCAATAGCCACCATCAGCGTCTGTTCCCAGGTTAGGGGCGGCTGGCGGCGAGCGTCGGATCTTGGAGCAAGCGGCTCCCCACAACGAGGGATACGTGTGCAATCCCACAAAACCCATGCAGTTGGGACGCTGGGCCAGTAACCCGCCCCCGAAGAACTGAGAACTACAATGAGAAACAAAGGAATAGTAAAAACGGCCCCCCAAAAAAGTACCATGATTTGCGGATCTGCACCTGGAATGTCCGCACTCTTTATAGAGAAGGTGCAGTATACGCGCTACTGGATGTATAAGAGAAGTACAAGGCAGATGCTATCGCTGGCGGATGTATTAGAGAAGTACAAGGAAGATGCTATCGCCTTACAGGCTTACAGGAAGTGCGATGGACTGGGCATGGCGTCACTGCAACACCAAACAGTGACGATATAGCTGCCATAACACGAGGCATGAATTTGGCTGTGGATTTGTGGTTAGTGGGAGACTGAAACACCTTGTCTCCAGCTTTACTCCGATGGATGAGAGGATAGCCACAATCCGCATAAAAGCCAAAATTTTCAACCTCAGCCTTTTTTGTGCCCATGCCCCGAAGGAAGACAAAGACGAGCAGATTAAGGATATTTTCTACGAGCGCCTAAAGAGAGAATATGACCGCTGCCCCTCCCATGATATTAAAATCGTTCTGGGAGATTCAAGAAGAGAGGGAAGGAAGACATTTTTGGTCCAACATTCGGAAAGTTTAGCCTCCAAGAGATAACGTCCAATAATGGGTTGAGGATGATAGATTTCGCCGTGGCAAAAAATATGGTAGTTAGCAGTACCAGATTTCAACATAAAAATATTCACAAGGCCACATGGCTGTCACCCGATCAAAGTAGGAGAAACCAAATTGATCACATTGTGATAGATGGAAGGCTTTCATTCAGCGTTTTAGATGTACGATCGATCCGTGGAGTGAATATAGATTCGGATCATAACCTTGTTGCAGCAATGGTTCGCACCCGTTTGAACATGGCGAGAAAAGTACGATCTGACACTGCACGAAAGCTGGACATTGAAAAGCTGCAGACGCAACAAACGGCAGCGGCATACTCCACACGACTGACCTAACTGCTTGATGAAAGCACTCCTTGTTCCGATGATATAATGGCGCAGTGGCAAACTTTTGCCCACTCCATGGAAAATGCCGCGAAATTCGTACTTGGGTACTGGAAGCCTCCTCCAAGCAGCCCATGTTATGACCAAGAGTGTCGAGATGAATGCCAAGAATGCGGCATATAGAGTAACCCTGCAATCAGTTACAGGAGAGGTATTGGGAGAAAAAGAGAAAGGAGACAAGTCTATTCCGCAGAAAGAAAAAGGAAATGGAAAGACGTGAGTGTGAGCGAATTAAGATGTACAGGAGTCAGAATGAAGTCCGGAAATTCTACCAAAGTATTAAACACCAAACCGATTGCTTTGGTGCAGGTAGATATGCTCCTGCAGAGACAAAGAAAAAAGTCTGGTAACTGACACAGATAACATGCAGAGGATATGGAAAGAACATTTTACCCAACTGCTAGGGTCCGACGGCCAAGAGGATACCATAGAACCTATTCGTGATGATGGTATAGAATTTTTACCTCCTAGTCAGAAAGAGGTCCAAGTAGCTGTGACCCGACTGAAGAACAACAAGGCAGCAGGAGCCGACGGATTGCCCGCTGAACTATTTAAGACCGGAGGCGACATGTTGATAAAGCGTATGCATCAGATAAGGCAACCTGGCTAGAAGAACGCATTACCGATGATCGGAACCTCAGCATACTATGTCCCGTACACAAGAAAGGAGACAAACGGAGGAGGAGACTTATTCCAACTACAGAGGAATAAGTCTCCTCGCCATCGCATACAAGATACTCTCGAGCGCACTGTGTGAAGGATTAAAAGCAAAAGTCAATGAGTTAAGTGGGCCCTATTAATGCGGTTTTCGACCTGGTTAATCCACCATATGTATTAAAATATCAAGTCTTAAAACTCGATTCATCATTAGTCAGTAAAAAAGTTGTAGAGCTGTGAGTACTAAGCAAAAAGTTTTATAAACTCGTCCTGGCGAAAACATTATCAATTCCTTAAGAACTCTTGCCTAAAGTCGATAGCCCAATATTTTGTATGAAGAAAACTTAAGGAATTTATCATAAAAGCTGAAAAATTGCAATGGCATTTCAACATTGCGAAAAAGGCCAAAAAATTACAAACATTCCAGAGGGAACATTTTACTTTACATGGCCATATAAAGGAAATTAATGAATATCTATGTTTTGCTGCCAGACGGACTCTATTTTATCGCCTCAATGCTTTCAAACTAATGGCGAGGAGTGATGAGCTGTTCTTTTGGTAGTGTTTTTGGGAAGTGCAAGTTTATGTTGCCAGTGTTTCGCCAAACTCCCTTATCCAGTCTCAACTCTTAGCAGTCAAAGAATGAAATGGGGGCAACATCATTATGTTGGCATATCCTTTATCCACTCTAATAATGTGGCTGTGTAGTACCAGTAGCAGTAGCAGTAGTTTGGGATGTTTGTTGTTAAGATGCTGCAGCATCAGCAAATGTTGCATTTATGATTTATGATACTTCAGCATACTTGAAAGTTGTGCAACACATAAAACATGCAGCGAGAATGTCGGCACTTTTGCAACAACAAACACTCACACTCACACACACTCACACACACACACACACTCACACAAGCATAAGTTCAAGAAAACAATTTAAGTTTTTGTTTTATTCCAGCTTTGTCCATTTGTTTGAGATTTGAGATAAATGGAGTATGCTAGCGTTATATATGGCAGAAGAAGAAAAGGGGGCAGTTGTTTCTGGAAAACCCATTAAGCTGAGATAAGGATATGGCAAAATTCCTGCAAATTTCATTTTAGATCATTTATGAAGTTAAGGGTCATAAGTGCATGTGATATCATATGTTCAGATGAGAGGCTAAAAACTTAGCATGGTATGAACTTTGAAGTTTGTTCAAGTGTGGTATAAAAAAAAATAAAGGAGTATAGCAGTAATGAGCTTAGGTTTTCCTTGCTAACAAAATCGGGAAGAAGCTGTGTTAGTCAAAGAAAAACTATTGACTGAAATTTTAAATATTGCATCACCAAGTTTTCAGAGAATTCATTGAGGTAATGGGCTGTATTTACAATTCGATAACTTCAGTTTGCATTGCAGCCAGCAAGCATCGAATACCAGCACATTTAGTTTTTAGAGACTGCCAAAAGCCATACTACCATTGCCATTTTGCCGACATTAATCAGATTAAGTGGCATTCAGTCATTCATCCATGCTTCCATGCCATTTCAAACTGCATGCGAGCAAAAACGGGCTGTGTGCGGCTTTGTTGCCATACTCTTGCGCTAATGAAGAACAGCAAGTAAATTTTAATCAGAAATATAATTTTCACCCATTCGTCTGTCCCACCCCAACCCACTTCCCACGCATTGGCTTTGCTGTTCGATTCTGGTTCTTGCTGTTTTGTTTTTGCAATTATGAACAGATTTTTCACCCAAATTCCAGCCCTCTCTATGGCACAGAGAAGGAAATTCGAAGGCTTCTCTGCATTTACACAAAGAGGACTGACGACTGACTGCCTTCATTACATTTAATGAACGATGGATGATGCATTGATTCAGAAACCGCCAAAGTGAAGCCCTTTAAGGGTCTTTGCCAAAACGCCGATGACATGCAGATGTGTACGTTCAATGTGCCTGGCATGATTTAAAGTAGTTTGTAAGCAAACAGCATTTGGCAAATGAATTGAGACACAAAATTTTTACAAGAAATGGGTGCTAAGAGCCTTTTTATACCCTTCAAGATGGGGGTATACTAATTTCGTCATTCTGTTTGTAACTACTCGAAAGAGCAGTCGGAAGCACGTTAAATTTCGACGAAGTAAAGCTAGCCGTTTGAAATTTTGCACAAATACTTCTTGGTAGTGTGGGTTGGTTGGCTGAACCACTAGAGGGCGCAATTCTTATCCGACTGGGCTGAAATTTTACACGAGGTGTTTTGATAAGATTTACAATAACTGTGCTAAGTATGGTTCAAATCGGTTCATAACCTGATATAGCACTTTTTGAGCCTCCAGAGGGCACAATTCTTATCCGATTTGGCTGTAATTTTGCACGTGGTGTTCTGGTTTCACTTCCAATAACTGTTGGAAGTTCAAATCGGTCCATAACCTGATATAGCTCCCGCATAAACCAATTTGGGGTCTTGATTTCTTGAGCCTCTAGAGGGCGTAATGCTTCTCCGATTTGGCTGAAATTTTGAAATTTGCTAATTTTGGTTCAAATGGGTCCAAAACGTGAAGTATTTTGATATGATTTCCAACAACTGTGCTGAGTATGATTGAAATCGGTCCATAACCTGATATAGGTTATGTTATGATATAGACATATAAACCAATTTTGGATCTTGACTTCTTGAACCACTAGAGGGCGCAATTCTTATCCGATTTGTCTGATATTTAGCGTGAAGTGTTTTGATATGATTTCCAACAACTGGGAAAAATATGATTGAAATCGGTCCAGAACCTGATATAGCTGATATATAAACCGATCTGGGGTCTTGAGCCTCTAGAGAGCCTCTAGAGGGCGTCATTCTTAACCGATTTGGCTGAAAATTCGCACAAAGTATTTTGATGTGATTCTCAACAACTGTGCCAAGTATGTTTGAAATCGGTCAATAACATTGTATAGCTGTCACATAAACCGATCTGGGGTCTCGATTTTTTGAGCCTCTAGAGGGCGTCATTCTTATCCGATTTGGCTGAAAATTCGCACGAAGTATTTTGATATGATTCCCAACAACTGTGCCAAGTATGTTTGAAATCGGTCAATAACTTTATATAGCTGTCACATAAACCGATCTGGGGTCACGATTTTTTGAGCCTCTAGAGGGCGCACTTCATATCCGATTTGGCTGAAAATTCGCACGAAGTATTTTGATATGATTTCTAACAACTGTGCTAATTATGATTCAAATCGGGCCATAAACTTATATAGCTGTCATATAAACAGATCTGGAATCTGGACTTCTAGCGCCTCTAGAGGGCGCTATTCTTATCCGATTTGGCTGAAATTTTGGATGACATGTTTCGTTATGACTTCCAATAACTGTGCTAAGTACGGGTCAAATCGGTCAATAACCTGATATAGCTGTCTTATAAACCGATCTGGGGTCTTGACTTCCTGAGCCACAAGAGGGCGCAATTCTTATCCGATTTGGCTGAAATTTCGCACGAAGTATTTTAATATGATTTCCAACAACTGTGCTTAGTATTATTGAAATCGGTCCATAATTTTATATAGCTGTCACATAAACCGATCTGGGGTCTCGATTTTTGGATCCTCTAGAGGGCGCACTTCATATCCGATTTGGCTGAAATTTCGCAAGAAGTATTTTGATATGATTTCAAACAACTGCACTAATTATGATCCAAATCTGGCCATAACCTTATAAAGCGGTCATATAAACCGATCTTGGATCTTGACTTCTTGAGCCACAAGAGGGCGCAATTATTATCCGATTTGGCTGAAATTTTGTATGACATGTTTGGTTATGACTTCCAATAACTTTGCTTAGTATGGTTCAAATCGGTCAATAACCTGATATAGCTGTCTTATAAACCGATCTGGGGTCTTGACTTCCTGAGCCACAAGAGTTCGCAATTCTTATCCGATTTGGCTGAAATTTCGCACAAAGTATTTTGATATGATTTCAAATCGGGTCATAACCTTATACAGCTGTCATACAAACCGATCTTGGATCTTGACTTCTTGAGCCACTAGAGGTCGCGATTCTTATGCGATTTGGCTGAAATTTTGGATGACAAGTTTCGTTATAACTTCTGACAAAAGTGCTAAGTTTGGTAGAAATGCGTCCATAACCTGATATAGCTGCCACATAAACCGATCTGTGGTCTTGACTTTTTGAGCCACTAGAGGGCGCAATTCTTATCAGATTTGACTGAAATTTTGGATGACATGTTTCGTTATAACTTCTAACAAAAGTGCTAAGTTTGGTAGAAATGGGTCCATAATCTGATATAGCTGTCATATCAACCGATCTGGGGTCATGACTTCTTGAGCCTCTAGAGGGCGCAATTTCTATCCGATTTGGCTGAAATTTTGCACGAGATGTTTTGTTATGATTTCCAACAGCTATCTTAAATATGATTGAAATCGGTCCATAACCTTATATAGCTGTCATATCAACCGATCTTGGGTCGTGACTTTTTGAGCCTCTAGAGGGCGCAATTTCTATCCGATTTGGCTGAAATTTTGCACGAGTTGTTTTGTTATGATTTTCAACAACTGTCTTAAGTATGATTGAAATCGGTCCATAACCTGATATAGCTGCCATATAAACCGATTTGTGGTATTGACTTCTTGAGCCTCTAGATGACGCAATTCTTATCCGATTGGGTTGAAATTTTGCACAAAGAGTGTCGTTATGACTTCCAATAACCGTGTCTAGTATGGTTCAAATCGGTCCATTACCTGCTAAAGCTACCATATAAACCGATCTTGAATCTTGACTTCTTGAGCCTATAGAGGGCGCAATTTTATCCGATTGGGTTGAAATTTTGTACAACGGCTTTTCTCATGACCCTCAACATACGTGTCAAGTATGGTCTGAATCGGTATATAGCCTGATACAGCTCCCACATAAATTCAACACTCTATTTTATTTCATGACTTCTATTGGGTTGCCCAAAAAGTAAATGCGGATTTTTGACAATTTTTTTCACAGCTTGTGACTCTGTAATTGCATTCTTTCTTCTGTCAGTTATCAGTTGTTACTTTTAGCTTGTTTTAAAAAAAGTATAAAAAAAGTATATTTGATTAAAGTTCATTCTAAGTTTTATTAAAAATGCATTTACTTTCTTTTAAAAAATCCGCAATTACTTTTTGGGCAACCCAATACTATGATCTCCAACATTCAATTCAATGGTCCGAATCATAGCAATTCTTTTCGTTTTATCCTTTGTTTGTCTAAAAAGAGATACCATGAAAACAACTCCAAAAATGCGATCCATGGTGGAGGGTGTATAAGATTCGTCCCGACCTACCTTAGCATGCTTTTACTTGTTCTTGATCTCATCTGAATTTGAATATGGTGATCCAAATGCCATAGTGGAACATTTTAAATAATTTGTTGCCTTAACTATTCCCCGTGGGGGCCACCGTGGCGCATAGGTTCAAATCTTGACGTATACATCAGAAAACTGTTCATCTATGGTTATCTCCTTACTACTGCTGGATACATTTGTGCACTGTCCTGCCATATTTGAAACTTGTCTACCAAGGGATATCGCTATGCGACACACCGTTCGGTCCCTTATCATTGAGCTTAAAGTTTAATCGGAGTGCACATACATTGATATGAGAGAAATATACCCTGTTCCTTAATGGGAAATTTAGTTTAGTAATTATTCACCGTGGCTGTTGAGCTCCACTTACACACACATGACTGACAAGCCTAGTTCTACAAGACTTTGACATACAGCAAATGGAATTGGAAATCCAGACAGGAACTGTTGTGAAGAGTCTGTGTAAAATCATTTTCCAAAAGCAGCATTACAAAGGGCATACAAATCCTTGCCAATACTCCAAGCAAAATGCAGTCCCTTTCGATACAGGAAAGTACTTGAATTTGTATGTGCCATAGCGCGAACACTTATGCCACAACCTTAATGTGCACATGCAACAATGACTTTATGCAACGCGTGGCAAAAGAGGGGGAAAATAGCGCATAAAATAAAGTGAGTGCCAGGCGGCAACAGACGCAAGTTCAGAACTTAACGCCATATGCAATTGCAATTTGAAGATGATTACCGATGATGGTAATAGCGCAGCGCAGTTTGGCCATGTGGCATGCCACTACATTCAATGCAACTGTGATTGAGTCTATGCAAAGGAGGGCTGGCTGGATGGCGCATTGCTGAAATGACTGAAGCTGAGGAAGGAGCATCAGCAGCAGCATAATCAGAAACAAATGAAAAACATTTGTCTGCCAATGATGCATAGAGCGATGGGGTCCATTGAAGATGGGGCATTTGGCTTGATAGTGTCTTTTTGCCGGCAACATTATCTGTGAAGGGTGCTGGCATCAAATGGCAATTTCACTGTTGCCATTCAAAAGGAACCAAGGAAAATACATAAAATTTTCATAATAAAAGCACATAGGCTTACTATGGGCTTGGGAATACACACACATACAGCGGTCAAAAAAAGTATTCATCATTAGCAAAATTGATAATAAATTCACTTATTTTGGGTAATTGAAGAAAATTTAAAGTAAACAAATAATGCAGTTTTATGCAATAGTTTATTTTTCGTAATATGTTTTAAAATAAATTCAAAAAATAAATTTAATTAGCGCAAAAAATGCAATTTTATATAATAACACCAAAAACAGAACAAAAAAAGTATTCATCATTGATGTGCTATCATCAAAGTCAAATTCAAATATTATTTGGGAATCCCCCTTTTCTGTTTTATTTAGTAAAGGAGGCTTTGCCCTTGACAGCAAATATTTAATTTCATTGAAAATATAGTTTTTGTCAAAATGGGTCGTAAGCAAAACGAGGTTTCTGATGAGGTAAAAGTTTTGATAATAAAACACCACAGGAATGGTTTAACTCAAAAAACTATCAGTGAAATATTAAATAGACCACGATCTACTATACAATCCATCATCAGAAAGTGGACAGAAACGAAAACTGTTGACAATAAACCAAGATCTGGTCGACCAAAAGCACTTTCAGTTGGAGATGTGCGTTGGCTAGTGCGGCAAGTTCAGAAAACTCCGAAGACAAATGCGACCATTCTTCGTAAAAACACTATGGAATATTTAGGGAAGGAAGTTACTACACAAACAATTCGAAATACACTCAAAAGGCATAGTTACAGAGGAAGAACTGCACGTAAGAAGCCCTTTATAAATAAAATAAACCGAGTGAAAAGGCTAAACTTCGCAAAAATGTATGTAAAACAGCCCGAATCATTTTGGAAAACAGTCATTTTTGCAGACGAGAGCAAGTTTAATCTTTTTGGGTGCGATGGAAAGGTCATAGTGTACAGAAAACCAAATACAGAGCTTGAAGAACGAAACACAGTTGCTACTGTAAAACATGGTGGAGGTGGTTTAATGGTTTGGGGGTGTATGACGGCTTCAGGAGCGGGAAATCTTGAAATTATTAATGGAGTAATGGATCATAAGTATTACATTGACATTTTAAAGAGGAATTTAAAAGATAGTGCTGTAAAACTTGGGCTTGGTAATAACTTTCAATATTATCAAGATAATGACCCCAAACATTCTGCTTTAAATACCAAGATGTGGATGCTGTATAACTGCCCCAAAGTCATTAAAACTCCTCCTCAAAGTCCCGACTTGAACCCAATTGAACATCTTTGGGAACATCTCGAACGCAAATTGAGAACGCGCAATTTTTCGAGCAAGAGTCAAATGCAACAGGTAATAATGGAGGAATGGACTAATATAGACCAAAATATAACCGCTAAATTAGTCCAATCGATGTCAAACCGTTTAAAAGAAGTTATAAGACGCGGTGGTCGAATAACAAAGTATTAATTTTTTTAAATTATGTTATTTATTTTTTTGTTTTTTGTGCAATGATGAATACTTTTTTTGTTTAATTTTTTGTGTTCAGCTGTAAAATGGCCCTTTTTGTTCCAATAAATAGTATTTTTTTCTTTAAAAACAATGAAATTGTGTACATATATATCACACAAGCACTACTGCATCATTAGTTTAATATGTTTTTATTCCAATTGTCTTTTGTAGACTTATTAAAAAAAAAACATTGAATGATGAATACTTTTTTTGACCGCTGTACATACATACATATGTATGTAGGCAGAAGACGAACAAACAAAATCAGTTTGCATAAAATCCCCCTACCTCCTTGGCCATTCATTCAAGCATCCATCCATCCATCCATCATTGGAAGCGTTGACAATCGTGGCGATAATGAATGGCAATTCTTGTTTGCCACCGCATGGCAAACATGGCAGAAACTTCATTTGCTGTAGTTGTTGTTGTTTATTTTTTGTTGAATTTCTGACAAGAGATGATCGAAAACATCGACATCATCATATGGGAATATGCAAATGCTGCATGGCATAGTTGGCATAAAATGGACAAGGGAAAGTGCATTTGTTCGATTGTTGGCTAATGAATTTGATGAAAGAAAATGCAATTGGAATTCAAAGAGAGAAATTAGTTTGAATTTTGTAACATGTAGACAAAAGAAAATTTGTATGACAATCAAATGTTGATGGAATTTTGTGTGCAAGTCATTTTTTGAAATATTTGTGACAATGAAATCATTGCAAAAAAGTTAAACAAGTAAAAATATTCCCAAATCTTTGGAACCCACCACCATGGATTCTGCTAAAAATGTTCTCAAAAAAAAAATTTGTGAAGGGGCATACGTGTCCTTTACGTAAAAAATGTCTGCAAAATTTAACTTCTTGGGGCCCTAGAAGACTAGTCCGGAGATCGGTTTGGACAATGCTTATCATGATTGTTCGAAGTCATCTAACAAGTAAAGCGTACTAAGTTCGGCCGGGCCGAATCTTATATACCCTCCACCATGGATCGCATTTGTCGAGTTCTTTTCCCGGTGTTCCTTTTTGGCAAACAAAGGAAAAGAAAGGACAAAAGAAAAGAATTGCTATGCTATTGGCTAGATCGACATCCGATTCCGTTTCTGAACTGATATGGCCCTACATCAATGAAAATTATATGTTCGAAATTTAAAGTGTATATATTTATTCGTTCCAACGCTATCGTGATTTCGACAGATGGATAGACGAAAATGTTTGTCCAAATGTCCATATTAACTTATCAGGAGATCGGTAGCTTTATACAAATCTGAGCCAATATGGCCTATTTGCAATCCCTACATCAATGAGAACTATCTGTGCGAAATTTCAAGCACATATAAAGGGTGATTTTTTTGAGGTTAGGATTTTCATGCATTAGTATTTGACAGATCACGTGGGATTTCAGACATGGTGTCAAAGAGAAAGATGCTCAGTATGCTTTGACATTTCATCATGAATAGACTTACTAACGAGCAACGCTTGCAAATCATTGAATTTTATTACCAAAATCAGTGTTCGGTTCGAAATGTGTTCATTCACCGTTCAGCGATGAGGCTCATTTCTGGTTTAATGGCTACGTAAATAAGCAAAATTGCCGCATTTGGAGTGAAGAGCAACCAGAAGCCGTTCAAGAACTGCCCATGCATCCCGAAAAATGCACTGTTTGGTGTGGTTTGTACGCTGGTGGAATCATTGGACCTTTTTTTTCAAAGATGCTGTTGGACGCAACGTTACGGTGAATGAACACATTTCGAACCGAACACTGAATTTGGTAATAAAATTCAATGATTTGCAAGCGTTGCTCGTTAGTAAGTCTATTCATGATGAAATGTCAAAGCATACTGAGCATCTTTCTCTTTGACACCATGTCTGAAATCCCACGTGATCTGTCAAATACTAATGCATGAAAATCCTAACCTCAAAAAAATCACCCTTTATTTATTAAAAATTGCCATGCCATTGGAGGCATATCACGTTATGAACCGATCCGGTCCATACTTAGTACGGATGTTGGAAACCATAGTAACAGTCAATGAGCAAAATTTCAGCCAATTCGGATAAGGATTGAGCCCTATACGGGCTCAAGAATTCAAATCGGGAGATCGGTTTATATTGGAGCTGGATATAGACCGATTTGAACCGTACTTGCCACAGTTGTTGGAATTCATAACGGAACACTATGTGCAAAATTGGAGCCAAATCGGGCTAAAATTGTGGGTTCCGGGGGCTCAAGATATCAAATCGGGAGATCGGTTAACATGGAAGCTATATCAGGTTATAATCCGATTTGCACCGTACTTGGCATAGTTGTTGGAAGTCATATCGGAACCCTATGTGCAAAATTTCAGCCAAATCGGACAGAAATAGAAGATTCCAGGGGCTCAAGATGTCAAATCGGGAGATCGGTTAACATGGGAGCTATAACAGGTTATAGACTGATTTGGACTGTACCTAGCACAGTTGTTTCAAGTCACAACATAACACTACATGCTAAATTTCAGCCAAATCGGACAGAAATTGTGGCTTCCAGGGGTTCATGAAATCAAATCGGTAGATCGGTTAATATGAGAGCTACATCAGGTTATAGACGAATTTGGACGTACTTGCCACAGATGTTGGAAATCATAACGGAACACTATGTGCAAAATTTCAGCTAAGTCGGACATAAATTGAAGCTTCCAGGGGCTCAAGAAGTCAAATCGGGAGATCGGTTTATATGGGAACTATATAAGGTTATATCGTACTTAGCACAGTTGTTGGATATCATAACAGAACAATATGTGCAAAATTTCAGCCGAATGGGATGAAAATTGTGGCTTCCAGGGGCTCAAGAAGTCAAATCAGGAGATCGGTTAATATGGGAGCTAATCAGGTTCTTGACCGATTTGAACTGTACTTGGCTCCATTGTTGGAAGTCATAACAAGACACTATATGTAAAATTTCAGCCAAATCGGACAGAAATTGAAGCTTTCAGGGGCTCAATCAGGAGATCGGTTTATATGGTTATAGACCGATGTGGACTGTACTTGGCACAGTAGTTGGAAGTCATAACAGAACACTATGTGCAAAATTTCAGCCAAATGGGAGGAAAATTTTGGCTTCCAGGGGCTTAAGAAATCAAATTGGGATATCGGTCTATATCGGGATAAATACCGATTTCAACCCTACTTGGCACAGTTGTTGGAAGTCATAACGGAACACTGTGCAAAATTTCAGCCAAATGGGAGGAAAATTGTGGCTTTCAGGGGCTCAAGAAATCAAATCGTGAGATCGGTTTATATGGGAGCTACAGGGTGGCTGATGAATATTGCTACAATGATGAATATTGCTACATTTTTTTTTCGGTGTATGGAATACATTTTTCTTTTATTCATGTTAAATTAAATTATTAAATTAATTATAAAATTATTATTAATTAAATTAATTAATTAATTAATTAAATTAATTATTAAATTATTATTATTAAATAGAAAAAAAGTTATTACATTTTTTTTTGGTAGCGGCTTTCATCAGCCACCCTGTATATCTAAATCTGAACCAACATGGCCCATTTGCAATCCCCAACGAGCTACATCAATAGTTAGTATCTGTGCAGAATTTCAAGCGTCCAGCTTTACGCATTCGACCGCTATTGTGATTTTGACAGACGGACGTATCATATTATGACAAATTGTCAAAAAGAGAATTCAACAAAATTTCCACGGAAAAAGGTAATTTTTTCTTCCAAATTTTTCAAATTTTCGACAAAAAATATTGAAGAATTTTTTAAGAATTTATTTAAGAAAATTTTTAAGAATTTTTTTTATTACAACCTCAAATCTGTTTTCATGTGGAAACACCCATACATTACATGCGGATATAAGTATCCATATATGTCATAGTATCTATGCTTTGCCTAGTGAGGAACTACATATATGGATATATAAGAACTTGGAATTGTACGTGGTCTGCTCACAAGAATGATGGTTAATATGTTTCGATGCACCATCTAGGTGGTGTGGCAGGCAATGGGGGTTTTAGTTTCTTCTTCTTCTTGTGCTTCTTATTAAATTGTAACCAGAGACCATTTATAAGCCACAGCCATAAAAGTAATTCCTTGGAAGCCTTTAATGCAAGCAAAAGCTACTTCAAAGCGACAGGCAGACAGACGGGCAAGGAAACCATCCGGCAGCAGCTATGCCACTGCTAAATCCTTAGCTACGTGTGTAACGCTGCCAATGAACTTAAGGCGTTTTGGTGCGCTTCTTATTCACTCACCACCAGCCAACTAAAGTAGAGCAACTTTTGCCACAATGCCAAAGAGGACGTGCCACAGAACCTTTTGGTGTACATCGAGGCAATACACCATGCTCGTATTTATTTATTGGTACTTCTGCCATTGTGGCCCGCAACCGACAAGCGACGTTGGTGTTGTTGTTGTAGTTATGTTGCCACTATTATGGCATAGAGCAGCAAAACTTCTAAAAATAGAGTTTTTAATTTTAAGACTAGTTTCATAATAATTTTTAATGCTTTACCCCCAGCCAAAGCGAGAGAGAGAGAGAGAGTGACTAAAGGAGCCCAGCTATGTAGGAAATCTACTGCTACGGGAAGCTTTGGCGCAACTTGCTCCCAAGTAACATAACAAGAAACACATAAAAATGTCAATGCTAAGCTACGTGGCTTAGGTAAACTTACCCACCAAGCATTTAAGAGATTGCAACGGCAAGAACAACAACATCAACCACAAAAAAAAAAACAGCCATAACCACAACAACAACAACAACCTGAATTTACACTTCAGCGTATTTAATGGGGGGCATTCACCCTTTCGTCCGACTACGAACGTGTAGCCAAAAAGAGTCTGCCTAACGAACACCTTTAGATTGCTTGATGGGATTTTTGCCCCAAATCGCTTAAATGGTTGATGTAATTTGCCAAACACTTATGTCTCTAATGGGAGTTAATGGAAAGTTCTTAATTAGGATGTATGTTTGTTAAAAAGGCTTTAGGTTTGTAACACTGGGTTTTAGGGAAAAAATTGGGGAAAAATAAAAATAAAATTTTTTGAGAGTAAATGTGCTGAGTTTTAGCATTTGCTTTAAGTGGTCTGTTACTCGAAGCTATCAAAATCGGGTTTTTGGGGTTTTAAGAAAATTTCGATTAATCTCTGAAATCCTAAGTTTTAGAAAATTTTGAGCATTGTAAAGGTTCAGTCATGACACTTTAGTGTTTTATGACGTCTGTCTTGACTGTAGAGCTACCAGACATGATGATTTTACGTAATTTTTACGATTTTTTCGCAAAAAATTGGCCTTTCGACGCTTGACGAGTTTTGCCTTTAATCCCTTTACGATTTGACGATTTTTGATTTCGATTTGTTTTGTTCGAGAACTTTAAGTTTTGTTGCATTATATTTAAATTTTTTCCTTTTCAAAAAATTTCATCTTAAATTTTGTCGTTAGAGAAAATTTCGTTGAAATTTTGCCTTTACAGAAAATTTCATAAAAATTTTGCCTTAACAGAAAATTTCATTGACATTATTTTTTTCGGAGAAAATTTTGATTTTATACAAAACTAGCCGAACCGGGCCCGCTCCACTGCGTCTTCTTTAACTCTCTAATGTCTCTTTAGGATGGGGACACTTCACCCTGAATGCGGATATCGAATTCGTGCAATTGTAGCCTATGATGCTGAATGCGTTCGAATCCTGGTGAGAACATCGGACAGAGCGGTGTTTATCCCCTCTTAATGTTGGCGACATTTGCGAGATACAATGCCATGCATGGTCATTTAAAGAATATTTCCCAAAGAGGTGTCGCACTGCGGGACGCCATTCGGACTCGGCTATGAAAGAAGGTCCCTTATCATTGACTTTAAACTTGAATCGGAAAGCACTCATTGATGTTTGAGAATTTGCCCCTTTCTCGGTTCCTGGTGGTAATGTTCTTCCTTAGGGTAATTTTCTCATTAGGGGAGGGATGGCACCTCAGACCTTTCGACTCAAATATGAATATCAAAAATTCATGCTGCACTTCCAAATACCGTTAATTTAAGCTCCATATTGCCATGGCCGGTAAATATGAACCGTTTGGAGGGTGTTTTGGCGCTAGGGCGGCCACTGGCACTTTGCACTGAAAAAAAGATATCAAATTCGTTCTTTATTCCCAACGGAAATTAAGTTCAGTTTAGGGACTTGGCTCCAAAATTGGATATCAAACTCGTTTTCTACTCTCACATACCTTTCATTTGAGTCCCATATTGTCATAATGGGTCAATCAATGGGCCATTTGATGTATCTTTAGGAGAAAAAGCGCCACCTAGACTTGAACGGAAATTTTAATATCATATTCGTAATCTACTCCCAAATACCTTTCATTTGAGTCCCATATAGACATGATCGGCTAATATGCCCAGATGGGGGTATTTGGGGGTGGGCGACCTCCCATTACTTGGACCTAATGTTTTATAACATATTTGTAGTATACTGCCTAATACTTTTCATTTGATTCCCATATTGACATGAACTTCGAATATATCTGTTTAGAGAAGTTTTGGGGTTGCGGGTGGGGGGCCCTGGTTACTTGTACCCAAATGGTAATACCATATTTGTTTTCTAGTCTCCAATACCTTTCATTTGATAGCCTTATTGTGCCGATAGGACCACTTTCGGTTATGGGTGGCGTTTTCGGGGTAAGGGGGAGGTTCCGCCTCCACCCAATATCTAAAAAATAGCCCATGTTTCCCTCCAGACAAACGTACACAATCTATGAAAATTTTAAGAAAATCGTCTCAGCCAAGTGTCATATAGTCATAATGGATCTAATGCCGTTTTTTGAAGAGTGGCGTAACCCCCTATACTTCGATCTGATCTGATTTGTATGCCAAATTCGAAATCTACTCGAATACCTTTCATTTGAGCCCCATATTGAAATGAACGTCCAATATGTCTGTTTGGGGAAGTTTTGGAGTTGGGGCGGACCGATGGGTACTTAGACTCAAATTTTAGTACTATATTCGTATTCTACTCTCCAATACCTTTCATTTGATACTTATATTGATACTAAGGGGGTCCACCCCCTTCCAATATCAACAAACTAAAAAGCCATTTCCTACTTCTTGACCATATTCGTAATCTATTCCCGAATACCTTTCATTCGAGCCCCATATTGTCATGATCTTCAAATAAACCTATTTTAAGGGATTTTGGGGCTGGGGCGGCCCCCCAGGTACTTGGACCCAACTTTTATTATGGAATTCGTAGTCTACTCTTGAATACCTTTCATTTGAATCCCATATTGGTCTGATCGGTCCACTTTTATTTTTGGGTAGTACTTTAGGGGTAAGGGGGAGGGTCCGCTCCCCTCCCGATATCAAAAAATTATATAGCCTATGTTTCCTTGCAGACTAACCTACACAATCTGTGAAAATTTCAAAGTAACCGGTTCGGCCGTTTTTGAGTCTATACGGAACAAATAAACAAACAAACACAAATTGAATTTTGCGGCTTGTAAGGACTCAAGAATTCAAATCGGGAAATCGATTTATATGGGAGCTATATCAGGTTATAGGCCGATTTTAACCTTACTTGTCACAGTTGTTGGAAGTCATTACAGAACACCACGTGCAAAATGTTAGCCAAATCGGACAACAATTGCGACTTGTAAGGACTCAAGAAGTCAAATCGGGAGATCGATTTATATGGGAGCTCTGTCTTGTCTGTCTTGTCTGTCTTGTCTGTCTTGTCTGTCTTGTCTGTCTTGTCTGTCTTGTCTGTCTTGTCTGTCTTGTCTGTCTTGTCTGTCTTGTCTGTCTTGTCTGTCTTGTCTGTCTTGTCTGTCTTGTCTGTCTTGTCTGTCTTGTCTGTCTTGTCTGTCTTGTCTGTCTTGTCTGTCTTGTCTGTCTTGTCTGTCTTGTCTGTCTTGTCTGTCTTGTCTGTCTTGTCTGTCTTGTCTGTCTTGTCTGTCTTGTCTGTCTTGTCTGTCTTGTCTGTCTTGTCTGTCTTGTCTGTCTTGTCTGTCTTGTCTGTCTTGTCTGTCTTGTCTGTCTTGTCTGTCTTGTCTGTCTTGTCTGTCTTGTCTGTCTTGTCTGTCTTGTCTGTCTTGTCTGTCTTGTCTGTCTTGTCTGTCTTGTCTGTCTTGTCTGTCTTGTCTGTCTTGTCTGTCTTGTCTGTCTTGTCTGTCTTGTCTGTCTTGTCTGTCTTGTCTGTCTTGTCTGTCTTGTCTGTCTTGTCTGTCTTGTCTGTCTTGTCTGTCTTGTCTGTCTTGTCTGTCTTGTCTGTCTTGTCTGTCTTGTCTGTCTTGTCTGTCTTGTCTGTCTTGTCTGTCTTGTCTGTCTTGTCTGTCTTGTCTGTCTTGTCTGTCTTGTCTGTCTTGTCTGTCTTGTCTGTCTTGTCTGTCTTGTCTGTCTTGTCTGTCTTGTCTGTCTTGTCTGTCTTGTCTGTCTTGTCTGTCTTGTCTGTCTTGTCTGTCTTGTCTGTCTTGTCTGTCTTGTCTGTCTTGTCTGTCTTGTCTGTCTTGTCTGTCTTGTCTGTCTTGTCTGTCTTGTCTGTCTTGTCTGTCTTGTCTGTCTTGTCTGTCTTGTCTGTCTTGTCTGTCTTGTCTGTCTTGTCTGTCTTGTCTGTCTTGTCTGTCTTGTCTGTCTTGTCTGTCTTGTCTGTCTTGTCTGTCTTGTCTGTCTTGTCTGTCTTGTCTGTCTTGTCTGTCTTGTCTGTCTTGTCTGTCTTGTCTGTCTTGTCTGTCTTGTCTGTCTTGTCTGTCTTGTCTGTCTTGTCTGTCTTGTCTGTCTTGTCTGTCTTGTCTGTCTTGTCTGTCTTGTCTGTCTTGTCTGTCTTGTCTGTCTTGTCTGTCTTGTCTGTCTTGTCTGTCTTGTCTGTCTTGTCTGTCTTGTCTGTCTTGTCTGTCTTGTCTGTCTTGTCTGTCTTGTCTGTCTTGTCTGTCTTGTCTGTCTTGTCTGTCTTGTCTGTCTTGTCTGTCTTGTCTGTCTTGTCTGTCTTGTCTGTCTTGTCTGTCTTGTCTGTCTTGTCTGTCTTGTCTGTCTTGTCTGTCTTGTCTGTCTTGTCTGTCTTGTCTGTCTTGTCTGTCTTGTCTGTCTTGTCTGTCTTGTCTGTCTTGTCTGTCTTGTCTGTCTTGTCTGTCTTGTCTGTTAGTCCGTCCACCCGTTTGTCATGTCTTTCTTGACTGTTTGTCCGTCCATCCGTCTGTCTGCCCGTTTGTATGTCGAAAAACTTAAACTTTCACATTATTTTTGGAAGGAATTAAGTTTTCTCCTTTGGATTTTCTTAGAACTTCATTAATTTATCTCACATAATTGATGGTGAAAATTTCTTGGTGAAGAAAACACC
>NC_081553.1:48853727-48926227 GCF_963082655.1 Stomoxys calcitrans | reverse complement strand
CAGACATACTCATATAAGTTATACACAGTGGTATGGTATGGGTTGCCACCCCATTCACAAAGGGAGTAGCTGTTATAAAACTCTCTTTGGCTTCTTATTCACTCTGCTTGTGTCTGTGTAAACACACTCCATGTTGATATTGGCTGTGTTTCATTTTACAGAATGCATGCAAATGGTTGGGGGTTGGCTTTGGGTGGACTTGGCAGGAATGTTTTCACACAAAACTTTTCCAATTGTCATTGCTTATTGGAAATAAATTGCAGAAAGTTACTTGCAAGATTGATGCAGAACATGTTTAAAAGGGAAGTATATGAATTGAGCATGAGTATTGTTAATTTAAATTGCTTGTTAATGTTATTCCGGGATACTACTCGGTATTTTGTGTAGACAAGAATGATTTTCAATTTAAATATGAGATTGACAAAGTGTACACTGGATTATGTTGCAACATTTTAAAGATACCATTGTTAGAACATTGGATGAAAAACAAAAGAGACTAAGTGAAATTTTTGAAATTTTGAACAGTTAATGAAGTTCTCGGATATGATGTATGATTTCATTTTCGGATCACCAAATGAAGATATCCAACTATTACAAACAAACACACTTGCTCACTTGGATGTCTTAATGTGGTAGAAATATATGAAGTGGAGTAATTTTCTTTCTTGAGTATAGTTTCAACCTAGATGACATACCTTTTTGATAATTCTTACCGACGAGTTGGCGTAGTTCCAAACGAAACCGCGATCAAGGAAACCATTCAAATACTATTACAAAGCGTAAAACACATTTTGCTTTCTAACATAAAATAAGGATTATTTTGTGTGCTATTTGTAATAGGAAAAGATTACCCTATGGTCTGCAGCCGGAAAATATCCCATTGTATGAATTATTTCAAGACCAACAAGAAAACAGGCGTTAAGTTCGGCCGGGCCGAACTTTGGATACCCACCATCTCGGGTATATATGTAAACCACCTTCCATCAAAATCCGGTGAAAATTGCATACCTTATGTCCATAGCAGTTATATCGAAATATGTTCCGATTTAGACCAAATACTAATAAGTACAACTCATTATTCAAGTGTGCATAACAAAATATTGGCCTTTTTGGTAGCTATATCTAAATATAAACTGATCTGAACCATATATGACACGGATGTCGAAAAGCCAAACATAAGTCACTGTGTCAAAATTCAGTGAAATCGGATTATAAATGCGCCTTTTATGGGGCCAAGACATAAAATCGAGATATCGGTCTACATGGCAGCAATATCCAAATCTGAACCAATTTGGAAAAAGTTGCAGAAAAATGTCGAAGAGCCTAACACAGAGCACTGTCCCAAATTTCGAAATCGAACAACAAATGCGCCTTTTATGGGCCCAAAACCTTAAATCGAGAGATCGGTCTATATGGCAGCTATATTCAAATCTGGACCGATCTGGGCCAAATTGTAGAAGTACATCGAAGAGCCTAATACAACTCACTGTCTCAAATTTGGGCGAAATCGGACAATAAATGCTCCTTTTATGGGCCCAAAATCTTAACTCGAGAGATCGGTGTATATAGCAGCTATATCCAAATATTTGCCGATCTGTGCCATATTACTGAAGTATGTCAAGGGGCTTACCTTAACTCACTGTCGCAAATTTCGGCGACATCGGACAATAAATGCGCCTTTTATGGGCCCAAAACCTTAAATCGAGAGATCGGTCTATAAAATCGAGAGATCGGTCAAATCTGAACTGATCAGGGTCAAATTAGATGAAAGATGTCGAAGGGCCTAAGACAACTCACAGTCCCAAATTTCAGCAAAATCAGATAATAAATGTGGCTTTTATGGGCCTAAGACCCTAAATCGGAGGATCGGTCTATATGACAGCTATATCCAAATCTGGACCGATCTAGGCCAAATTACCGAAAGATGTCGAAGGGCCTAATACAACTCACTTTCCCAAATTTCAGCAAAATCGGATATTAAATGTGGCTTTTATGGGCCTAAGACCCTAAATCGGAGGATCGGTCTATATGACAGCTATATCCAAATCTGGACCGATCTAGGCCAAATTGACGAAGGATGTCGAGTGGCCTAATACAACTCACTTTCCCAAATTTCAGCAAAATCGGATATCAAATGTGGCTTTTATGGGCCTAAGACCCTAAATCGGAGGATCGGTCTATATGACAGCTATATCCAAATCTGGACCGATCTAGGCCAAATTACCGAAAGATGTCGAAGGGCCTAATACAACTCACTATCCCAAATTTCAGCAAAATCGGATATTAAATGTGGCTTTTATGGGCCTAAGACCCTAAATCGGAGGATCGGTCTATATGACAGCTATATCCAAATCTGGACCGATCTAGGCCAAATTGACGAAGGATGTCGAGTGGCCTAATACAACTCACTTTCCCAAATTTCAGCAAAATCGGATATTAAATGTGGCTTTTATGGGTCTAATACCCCAAATCGGAGGATCGGTCTATATGGCAGCTATATCCAAATCTGAACCGATCTGAGCCAAATTGACGAAAGATATTTAAGAGACTAACACAACTCACTGTCCCAAATTTCAGTATAATCGAATAATAAATTTAGCTTTTATGGGACCCTAAATCGGAGGATCGGTCTATATGACATCTATATCCAAATCTAGGACGATCTGGGCCAAATTGACGAAGGATGTTGAAGAGCCTAACACAACTCAGTGTCCCAAATTTCAGCAAAATCGGCTAATAGATATGGCTTTTATGGGCCTAAGACCCTAAATCGGCGGATCGGTCTATATGGGGGCTATATTAAGATATAGTCCGATATAGCCCATCTCCGAACTTAACCTGCTTGTGGACAAAAAAAGAATCTGTGCAAAGTTTCAGCTGAATTTCTCTATTTTTAAAGACTATAGCGTGATTTCAGCGGACAGAGGGACGGGACGGGACGCTGATCAAGAGTTTATATGGATATATCGATGTGTTGCAAACGGAATAACAAAATGAATATAACCCCATCCTTCGGTGATGGGTATAAAAAAATTTAGTCCTAAACATGTAAAATTCAAATTTCGACAAAATTACTTAAGAAAATATTCATGGGAACAAAATTTTGACGAATCATATTTACTTAGTTAATTTTTCTTTAAAAATCTTAAGTTGAAAAAAATTTCGACCAAATTATCAAAGAATATAAAATTTGAAGAATTTTGTATGAAAATTAAATTTTGAAAAACATTCCATGAAAAAATTAACTTTGAAAAAAAAAAAATTTTATTAATAATTAAATTTAGAAAAAAAAAAATACAATTAGAATTATAGAGAATCGAATTTCATGTATCTTTTCTATGAAAATCAAACTTCTTTCAAGTATATGCTGCTTAAGTCTTAGTAAACCATTTTATTGAGTATATTTCTCATTTAAGGTAATGCACATTACCAATGCTATAAAAATAAACTCACCTTTATTTTAGAAACTATGAGACCTTGGGCCAAAGTAATAATAATTTACAAAAGTGTTTACACTGCCCTTCAAGCATGTCAATAAACAAAACCTTGAGTATGGATATTTTACTCTACTACATGTCATTACTTAAGCCCAGTAATACATGTGAGCCAAATTTAATTCCCCATATCCATCTCCCTTGCTCACATTTTGTTTTTAGGTAGGCGCATATGTATGTAATAATGCTAGTTAACTAATGTCCTTTGGTCACAATTGTCAAAAATTCACTAGAGGCATTTCCGGGGCAATGCCTTCTCTAACTAAAACAAAATACTCACTTGCTTTGTATTTTGGCTCGGTGTATATGCTATACCCAACCAAACTGACTTTTGCCATATTGTTGGCGTTGGTGTAGTATATGCTGTACAACAAAAACAATAACAAAATTTCCTTTGTCTTAATTGATGTTTATTTTGGACCAACATCATAAACTCTGTAAAATTGTTTAATAAACATTAGGCTCTATTGTGTCGAATCCTACTAAATAAGGCTAAATTAAACTTTGCGACGAGCAATAGGCAATTGTGCAATGGAGCACGCACACATACACACACTCTAACACACATGCGTTCATTAATCCCTCCAAACATTTGGAAGTGACTTTCTCACTCCCTCCCAGAATAGTCACTTTTTAGGTCCTTTTGTATGATAGTTTGTAGAGATTTCAAGATTTACAACAACAAAATACATTACTGTCGGAATTCTATCATTCATGTTTCGCTAATTAGTTTCTCATAATCAACTGCTATTGCTACAAATTTAAAAATAGATTTTTTGTCGTTGTTTTGGACGCTAACTCAAAATACCCCAAATAAGAGAATGTATGTTAACTTAGCCTTTGTAATGAAGAAAGGCCGGTAGCACAGAGGGATAGCATACGCCTCACAATCGTAAGGTTGGCTGTTCAAATCCCAGTCAGGGAAAATCATTGCAAAGAAAATCTTCGATTATTAATCTTGATTTGAAAAAGAAGTAAATTAGAAAGAGAAATAAAAATTAGCCTCACTCTAAAAGGTAAAAAAAAACATTTGGCAAATAAAAATTTATTTTTATAAATGACGTTGATAATCGAATTTTACACTTTTTTTAGTCCCTATTTAGTCACTCATGGGTATATATCGCCAAGTGGAACGTTTTCTCCCGTACCGAGACACTAATTAGAGTAAAAAATGATATCGCCTGAGATTGTTTTCAACTTCCTTGAGTGCAGATTTAGTGACTCGCACGATAGAAAATGTTTGGAGGGATTCCAGTTGTACATGTTCATACATATGTCTATGCAGTTACTGCTCTAGGCAATGTGTCCTAGTAGAAAATATCAGACACATAACACAAGTATGCTTACTAGAGCACGAGAGAGCTTTATAAACATGTGTGCATACATACAGAGATGGGCATAGTTGTTGTCTTTATCACAGAGAGAGAGTTGCCGTTATGGAATTTGGTAAATTAATATTAGAAGGTAAAATAAAGTAAAAATAAAATAAATGGTAATAAAATGAATAATAAAATAAAATAAAAAAAAAAAATAAAACAAAATAAAATAAAACAAAATAAAATAAAATAAAATAAAATAAAATAAAATAAAATAAAATAAAATAAAATAAAATAAAATAAAATAAAATAAAATAAAATAAAATAAAATAAAACAAAATAAAATAAAATAAATTAAATTAAAATAAAATAAAATAAAATAAAATAAAATAAAATAAAATAAAATAAAATAAAATAAAATAAAATATAATAAAATAAAATAAAATATAATAAAATAAAATAAAATAAAATAAAATAAAATAAAATAAAATAAAATAAAATAAAATAAAATAAAATAAAATAAAATAAAATAAAATAAAATAAAATAAAATAAAATAAAATAAAATAAAATAAAATAAAATAAAATAAAATAAAATAAAATAAAATAAAATAAAATAAAATAAAATAAAATAAAATAAAATAAAATAAAATAAAATAAAATAAAATAAAATAAAATAAAATAAAATAAAATAAAATAAAATAAAATAAAATAAAATAAAATAAAATAAAATAAAATAAAATAAAATAAAATAAAATAAAATAAAATAAAATAAAATAAAATAAAATAAAATAAAATAAAATAAAATAAAATAAAATAAAATAAAATAAAATAAAATAAAATAAAATAAAATGAAATGAAACGGAATGAAATAAAATAAAATAAAATAAAATAAAATAAAATAAAACAAAATGAAATGAAATGAAATGAAATGGAATGAAATAAAATGAAATGAAATGAAATAAAATAAAAAGAAATAAAATAATATAAAGCAAAAAAAAATTCAATAAAATAAATTGTATTAAAATAAAATAAAATAATTAAATAAAAAAATAAAATAAAACAAATTAAAATAAAATAAAATGTTGGAGACCTCAGTAGAAGTCATTGTGTAAAATTTCAGTCAATTCGAATAAGAATTGCCCGCTCTAGAGACTTGAGAAGTAAAATAGGGAGATCGGTTTATATGGGAACTGTATCAGGGTATAGACCGATTCAGACCACATTCCACACGTATGTTGAAGGTTAGGGGAGAAGCGGTTGTTCAACATTTCAGCCAAATCTCAATTCTAACATATGTGAGAAGTTTGCCCCTGTGCCTTAATGGAATGTTCACAGGAAAATTCGCATTTGCATGAAGTTCGGCCGGGATTGTGTTAACGGTCTGTAAGCTTGTGTTAACCAGATTTCGTAAAAAATTGGTGGAAAAAGTACAATTTATAAACTCCAATTTTAGCGAAATCGGGTGCTAAATGTGCCTTGTATTATTCCTAGACCTGAAATTGGGGGATTGTTATATATGGCAGCTATATAGTTCAATGGCTGCCACATTAAGCATGAATGTCGTGGGGCCAAACACAGCTCACTGTGTTAAATTTGTGCAAAATGGTGTAATAAATGCATCCTTTATAGCCCTAAGACCTTAAATCGGGGATCGGTATGTATGGCAGCTATATTCAAATTTAGACCAATCTGGGACATATTCGGCATAGTTGTTGAAGGGCCTAGCAAGATTTACTGTGCTATATTTAACCGAAATCAGATAATAAACGCGTCTTTTTCGGCCAATGTCGGCAGGATAAGACAGCCAAATTGAAATTTGGTCCGATGTGAACAATTTCCGGTTCAAGCAAAAGGAGGCCAAGTCCAACTCAATTTTCTTAATCTAAGGGAAATTGGGTAAAAAATTAAACTTTTATAGGTTTAAGACCCTAAATCGGTAGATGGGTCTATATGACAGCTATGTCAAAATATGATCCGATAGACCATAGAGTCCACTGTTCCAAGTTTTAGCCAAATAGGGTAATAAATGCATCTTTTATGGGCTTGAGAATATTAATCGCTAGATCGGTTAATATGGCAACTACAAACAAAAATGATCCGATCTAGACCATATACTGTTCGAATGTCGAGGGGCCTAACAAAAGTTAGTTTTCTAAATTTCTGCTAAATCGGGTAGTAAATGCGCTTGTTATGGGCTTAAGACCCTAAATTGGCAGATCGGTCAATATGGCAACTATAATCAAATATAGTTTTATTTGGAACATATTCGACTAACTGGCGTAATAGAACCTCCTGTTTTGAATTTTATCGATATCAGGCAATAAATGCATCTGTTATGGTCTAAAGAACCAGAATCAACAGAGGGAGGCGGACCCTTTCCCTAACCCCAATTTTCAAAAAAATAGACTTTTATTGGTTAAATCTTACCCTAACGGCAGATCGGTTTATATGACAGCTATGTCAAAATATAAGAGCCCAATTCATTGTTACAAATTTCGGGCAATAAATGCACCCGTTATGGCGCGATAACGGACAATAAATGCGCCTGTTATGGCTTAAAGACCGTGAATCTGCAGATCGATCTATATGTCATTGAAATATCTTAATATGAACCGATATGGATGCTATTCATTTCGGAATTCGAGGGCCTAAGTACAACTTGTGGTTTCAAATTTCAGCGCAATCGGACAATAAAAACGGCTTCCATGGCCTTAAGATCCTAAAACGGAAAATCGGCCATTATGACAGCTATATCTAAATATGAATCGTTTTTCAATAACTCGTTCAATTACATAGCCTGGACCACTCCCCTTACTCCAATTTTCATAAACATCAAATATCAGAGATGGGAGTTAAGCAAAATTTTGTATGCCGCCTTATGGTAATCCAGAAATACAAATTGGTATAAATTTGCTATAAATTGAAAGTAGAGTACGAATCTGGTATACGAATTTGGTCAAAGATGTCCACAGGATCTCCCGAATCCCAAAACCTAAAAAACGAGCATGTATGCCCAACATCACAAAATGGGTATCAAAAAAAGGGTTTTAGGGAGTTCTGGTGTACAAATTTAGAACAATGATTCTGGGGACCCCCCCCCCCCATATTCACTAAATACCCTTCAATACGACATGTAGGTGGATCTGGATAAGTCTAGAACAATAGAGTAGATCTGATATTAATATAAGGATCTAAGTATCTGAAGACCTGTAGATTGCTACAATAAAGGACTCAAATAAAAGGTCTTTAATTGCAGAGTAATCATTTGTTATTATAATTTGGGTTCAAGTTTCTTGGGGACCGGCCTCATCCTCCCAATAAAATCAACACCAAAATGTCATGTTGACGCCCCGGGACTATATTGAACTGAAATGAGAGATGAGGGGGTCGGACCCTCTCCACAACCTTATATTTCAAAAACGCCAGATCTCGGAGACGGGTGGTTCGATTTAAGCGAAATTTTGTGTGCGCTCTTATAGTAACCCAAAAACAAAAACTAGGTATCCAAATTTCGGATGGAATATCTAGGGAGGCCGCCCTACCCCAAAACCCACTATTTATATATATAGACCGATAATGTGGGACTCAAATGACAGATATTTAAGATTATAAAACGTATCTGATATCCAAATGTGGGATCAAGATATTGGGGGACCACCCCTCCTCCAAAACATATCCCAAAGAGGACAAACTTTAGGACCATATGGGTTTCAAATGAAATGGTCTTTGGGAGTAAAGTACAAAATGTCGACTCCACCCCCATAACACCTACCAAAGAGGCCGTAAGTGCTGACCATTGCAATATGGGGCTCAAATTAAAAGTATTTTAGAGTTGAGCACGAATCTGATATATTTTATATTTTAGTCACTAAGTGATAGCCCTATTCTTCAAAACATCCCCCCAAACTGGACATATTTCCATATTTCCATAGTCGACAAACAGACTATGGAAATATGGGGATCAAATGGACTATGGAAATATGGGGATCAAAGAGTAGAGCACGAATCTGATATCAACATTCGGGACTAACGGTCTAACCCCAATAGCATTGGCGTTTGTTATTGGGGTTAGACCGTTAGTCCCGAATGTTGATATCCGGACAAATTTGCTTACCATGACAATTTGGGGCTCAAAGAAGATGGAGCACCATGTTGACAGTTTTTAGGAACCACCTACCAAACTGGACATATTTGCTGACTATTGCAATTAGGGCCTCAAATGACAGGTATTTAAGATTGGGTTAGTTTAGGTTGAAAAGAGGGTGCAGATATTAATACGCCTCATGACACTATGGACGTACACCTAAGCCAGCAATCGGCTTGTTGTGCGCTCTAAAAACTAAAAAAGTAACCGCAAAAAAGAAAATTTTAAGTTAGGAAATCCGTGCTATTTAGAAAATCCTTAATCGTTTTCCATAGCACTCCCCTTAGTTGGTTCATGTCTGGTATTGTGTCCCCACCTAAGCACCGGTGTCATTTCCTATGCCATTGCCCGTGAAAGCCTGCCAATGACATCGTCTCATCATTTTCCCCACATGCTATCACATGCCGTATATATAATATAAGTGAGCTCGTAGTCCTATATGTCCCCTTATGATACCAAAAGCTATACTGACCTCCTTCTTACTTCCTCTCACCATCCTGATAACCCCATAGGATTTTCGCCTTACTACCAACTGTTTCGCTGTTCCACAGTGTTACATGCACGTTTATCGCCCACGCCCTTAACTCAGACTGCGTTGACCCGAAAGGCTTCGGGTTAACCAAGTTTATTGACGGCAGTCCTCTGGCTTTCACTGTCAATTCGTCTGCCCTATCATTCCCCCTTATTCCCTTATGGTCCGGCTCCCCAACGATGCGGATTGTGCCTTCCTCAGAGAAATAAAATAAAAGCATTTGTATTGTCATGAAGTTAGTTAAACGACATAAATTTTCATTTTATTTCACTAATAGCTCTTTTATTGTCGAAAATGAATTTTCAAAGGATAAGTTTGCCGTGCCGGCCCGGTTCAGCTAAAAATAACAAAAATTATTTATTTTTTTTTTTTTGGGTTTAGTCTTTTCTTTCCCCGTTTTCATTATCTCGTCTCGAAAAACACTGTGGCAACACTGAAACACCTGATATATACCCTATGTATATGTGTGTTTAGATATGCATGTATATGTTGCATTCAAGTAAATATGTACACTTTTCCCATAGAGATGGCTTTGCTTTAAAGTGCTTTTGTTGCAATTGGGAGAATGAAGAAGGCCTAAATTTATGTTGAATTTATTAACGTTGACATTGCATTGTTTGTAACAGCACTTGTGTATGCGCATGTGTATGTATGCGAGTTTTCTCGGTGAGCAAATTGTATAGAGGCTATCCCTCCAAACATTTGGAAGTGACTTTCTCACTCCCTCCCAGAATAGTCACTTTTTAGGTCCTTTTGTATGATAGTTTGTAGAGATTTCAAGATTTACAACAACAAAATACATTACTGTCGGAATTCTATCATTCATGTTTCGCTAATTAGTTTCTCATAATCAACTGCTATTGCTACAAATTTAAAAATAGATTTTTTGTCGTTGTTTTGGACGCTAACTCAAAATACCCCAAATAAGAGAATGTATGTTAACTTAGCCTTTGTAATGAAGAAAGGCCGGTAGCACAGAGGGATAGCATACGCCTCACAATCGTAAGGTTGGCTGTTCAAATCCCAGTCAGGGAAAATCATTGCAAAGAAAATCTTCGATTATTAATCTTGATTTGAAAAAGAAGTAAATTAGAAAGAGAAATAAAAATTAGCCTCACTCTAAAAGGTAAAAAAAAACATTTGGCAAATAAAAATTTATTTTTATAAATGACGTTGATAATCGAATTTTACACTTTTTTTAGTCCCTATTTAGTCACTCATGGGTATATATCGCCAAGTGGAACGTTTTCTCCCGTACCGAGACACTAATTAGAGTAAAAAATGATATCGCCTGAGATTGTTTTCAACTTCCTTGAGTGCAGATTTAGTGACTCGCACGATAGAAAATGTTTGGAGGGATATTACTAAAGGCATTTTTCTGCACTTGTGCAGGCCTACAATGTTTCAGTCACAAATGATACAGCTTTATATTTCAATGCTGTACACTGGTGAGAAATAGCATACGAGAAGGAAATTGAGATAATCTAGGGCATAGAAATATGACAAATTTGACGCATAGATGTTGATGGGAAAAAGTGTTAAAAGAAGACCCAAATTTTGATGAAAGCATATAGAGGCGGAATTGGAGAAATGGACAAGATGGCATGTCAGTCATCTTGTCCAGCTTATGGCGCTGATCATTTTCATTGGTGGTTATCCCCTCCTAAAGCTGGCAACATATGTGAGGTACTATGTAGAAACTTCTCCCCAAAAAGGTGTCGTACTGCAGCACGCCGTTCGGACTCGGCCATAAAAAGGAGGCCCCCTATCATTGAGTTTAAACTTGAATCAGGCAGCACTCATTGATGTGTGGAAATTGGTCTCTGCTCTTTAATGGTATGTTTATGGGCAAATTTGCCGTGGACAAGGCCAAAGTTCTTGAAGAAGTTTTTCACATTAGGACTTGTAAACATCAACACAATCTTGTCCACCAAAAATCAAACTCAATGGCCACAGTGCTATCAAAAAATATATACACTGATCTTTTACAATATAAAACCCCAGTTTAGTTAAGCTGTTATGACATCCAGCAAACTGCTTAAATACAAACAGCATGTCTATGTCAAGGGAAGATCGGTGGAGACTGCCCTGCACGAGGTTGCGCATAGAATAGAAGCATCCTTCGATGCCAAAACGAGCGACACTCTGATCCAAAGTGCGGAGCGACACTCTGATCCAATCTTTAGACCAGTACCGGGTGGACCCTGTCCTTAGAGACTGGATAAACCATATGCTAAGGAACAGGTGGATAAATTGTGTGTTGCATGGCATAAATATAGGGGAGAAAGTGGCACAGGGCACGCCACAGGGGGGCATTTTATCGCCACCCCAATGAGTGACCACCATAAATGACCTATTACGGATGCTGACTGAGGAGGGATTTGAACCCTTGTGCTACGCAAACGATGTTATAATACTTCTAAGAGGTAAGGATCCAAACGAGCTATGCAGAAAGGCCGAAACGGTCTTGCATATGGCACATGACTGGACTAGACCCAGAGGTCTCAATGTTAACCCAGAGAAGACTGAAATATGCCTGTTCACGAGGAAGATGAAGGTGGGCCAATTTAAAGGACCATGTTTCCTAAAAAAGACGATGTCGATACCTGACAAGGTCAAATATTTAGGTGTGATCTTGAACAGGAAACTGAATTTGAAGTGTCACATTCAGGAGCGTACTGAGAAGGCTCTGAGATGTTGGGCACTATGTAGACGGGCCGTAGGCACGAAATGGGTCCTGAATCCAAGGATAGTACAGTGACTCTACAGGAGCGTGATTAGACCATTACTTACTTACGCCTCAGTAGTTTGGTGGACTGAAAGTGCAACATACAACAGGTTCAGAGAACATGTTGTCTTGGCATAGGCGGAGCGATAAGGACCACGCCCACTAGGATACTAGAGACTATTCTAGATATCCGACCCATTGACATACAGATTAAGTGTGAGACAGCCACTGCGGCTATGAGATTTAAGGCGATGGGAGAATGGATTGAGAATGGGAGCAGCTCATATCATCGCGGTATAATCGAGGTGACGATAGAAAACCTGGAAGAAAGGGAAGAGGTTTCCGATCGGATACCTGAGATGAACCTTGAAGTCTAGTGCTAGGCACTGCTGCCATCGGCACAGTCTTGGATTGACGGAAACCTAGTATTGCCATCAGGAAGATCATGTTACACAGATGGATCAAAGCTAGAGGACAGAGTGGGCCTGGGGGTTTATATTGAGAACCAAGCGACTGAGATCTGTTTTAGCCTGCCTGATCATAATACGGTCCTGCAGGCGGATATTCGGGCGATCACGGAATGCATGAAGTGGTGTGGTGCTAACGTGAGGACGTCGAGTGTGAACATCTTTACCGACAGTAAACAGGACATAAGGGCAATAACAACCAGGACGGTAAGGTCACGAATAGTCTTGCAGTGTAAGAAGGAGATTAACGCCTTCTCTGAGTATAGGAAAATCCGAATAGTTTGGCTGCCGGCCATAACGGAGTAAGGGGAAATGAAAGGGCAGACGATTTGGCGGTGAAGGCCTGAGGACTACCGCCAATAAACTTGGTTAACCCGAAGCCTTTCGGATCGACGCAGTCAGAGTTAAGGGATAGTAAAAATGCCATAGAGGCAATAACAACCAGGACGGTAAGGTCACGAACAGTCTTGCAGTGTAAGAAGGAGGTTAGCGGCTTCTCTGAGGATGGAAAAATCCGCATAGTTTGGGTGCCGGGCCATAACGGAGTAAGGGGAAATGAAAGGGCAGACGATTTGGCGGTGAAGGCCAGAGGACTGGCGTCAATAAACTTGGTTAACCCGAAACCTTTCGGGTCGAAGCAGTCCATGTTAAGGGACAGTAAAATTGCCATAAGGGCAATAACAACCAGGACGATAAGGTCACGAACAGTCTTGCAGTGTAAGAAGGAGATTAATGGCTTCTCTGAGGATGGGAAAATCCGCATCGTTTGGGTGACGGGTCATAACGGAGTAAGGGGAAATGAAAGGGCAGACGATTTGACGGTGAAGGCCAGAGGACTGCCGTCAATAAACTTGGTTAACCCGAAGCCTTTCGCGTCGACACTGTTCGAGTTAAGGGAGTGGG
The DNA here is from genome assembly GCF_963082655.1 of Stomoxys calcitrans. Lineage (NCBI taxonomy): Eukaryota > Metazoa > Arthropoda > Insecta > Diptera > Muscidae > Stomoxys > Stomoxys calcitrans. Next base: position 48,912,642 of record NC_081553.1, on the reverse strand, counting down.
CGACGAACGCGCATGCAACATTGTGGAACAGCGAAACGATCAGTAGGACGGCGAAAATCCTATGGGGGGATCCAGACTGTGAGAAGTCGAGGCTATTACTGAAAGAAAGCAAGAAAAAGGTCAGAATAGCCATGTGGGGAAGATGATGAGACGTTGGAGCATTTCCTTTGTCATTGCCAGGCTTTCCTAAATTGTTTTCAATACCACAATGATGAGACGTTGGAGTATTTCCTTTGTCATTGCCCGGCTTTCGCGTACAGATACCGGCACTTAGGTGGATACACAATATCAGACATGATCTAACTTAGGGAAGTTGGAAGCATTTCCTTTGTCATTGCCCGGCTTTCGCGTACAACAGATACCGGCACTTAGGTGGAGACACAATACCAGACATGATCCAACTTAGGGAAGTTGGTTCATGTCTGGTATTGTGTCTCCATCTAAGTGCCAGTATCTGTACGCGAAAGCCGGGCAATGATAAAGGAAATGCTCCAACGTCTCATCATTGTGTTATTGAAAACACTTAAGGATTTTGTAAGTAGCACGGAATTCCTAACTTAAAATTTTCTTTTTGGAGGTTGCTTTATAGAGCGCACAACAAGCCGATTTCTGGCTTAGGTGCATGTCCATAGAGGCATGGTGCGGATTAATATCTGCACCCTCTTTTCAACCTAACCTAACGTAAGCTGTTATCCTAAGTACCCTAGGACATCTCGAAATTAGGTTTAGAAATGCCCGAAGGACCGCAGTAAATAAAGGCGCTTGGAAAACTTTTGAGAGTTTGGCTAGAGGAAAAGTCAGTTAAGTTGTGATTGGCCCTATGTTTACCCTATTCAATTTATGATCAGTGTGCTTGCATGATGTGTTATAAGGGCTATTGTTTTATTTCTGTGTTGTCAGTACTATTATTATCATTATTATTATTCTACTATCCAGCATTCATCTATGCACATTTAATTATATTTTTATTGTATGTGCATTGTTTAAGCATACATTTTTGAGATCAACAATTGGCTTTGTATAGCCTACAATTGACTGACTCAAGTACTTGACTCAATTGTTTGGCATAACTTTGATACAATGACAAAACTTGGTTTAAGTTTAGCTTCATAGAATAATTCATAAAGATTGTTAAGGGTAGGGTTTATTAGAAGGCCACCGTAGCGCAGAGGCTGGCATGTCCGCCCATGACGCTGAACGCCTAGGTTCGAATCCTGGTGAGACCATCAGTAAAAATTTTCAGCGGTGCTTTTCCCCTCCCAATGTTGGCAATATTTGTGAGGTACTATGCCGTGTAAAACTTCTCTTCAAAGTGGTGTGGCACTAGGGCACGCCGTTCGGATTCGGCTATAAAAAGTAGGCCCCTTATCATTGAGCTTAAACTTGAATCGGACTGCACTCATTGATATGTGAGAAATTTGCCCCTGTTCCTTAGTGGAATGTTCATGAACAAAATTTACAATTTTTACAAATTTTTTGAACTTTGATTACCTCAGTTTTTTAAAATCTCCATGTTAGTGAACAATTTCAATTTGGCTACAAATTTATTCACTGTCCCAAATGAACAACATCATATTTGAATATGTGTTTATTTGAACAAATTTCTCGATTTCATGGCGACTCAAAAATGTATTCATTTCTATGACAGATAACATGATTCAATTAAAAAGTTTTTCATTTTTTTTTCATCACAATTCAAATTCATTTATGCCAAAAAGATATTTTACTTTTGTTTAAAAATAACAAAACGAAAAATTTACTGTCAAAAACAAACAATTCGTTGGTGTTTGGTATTCAGTTTACATTGAAGGATGGGTTTTTTTTGAAACTTTCAATAGACACAGTTTAGGCACATTATGCATATCCCAACCACTTGGGCTAGAAGAGCAGGAGGAAAGAGAAGAGCATTGCTACCTCAGAATAAATAAGAGTGTCTAGACATATGTAGGTTGAATGTTATGTCGACTTACGATATGCTTTGAGAAAAATATTTAAAACAAGTAAGAGCTGACCGAATATACAAAAGTTCGGCCTGACCGAATCTCCACCATGGATCGCATCTGTCGTGTTCTTTGCGCAGTATCTCTTATTAGGCAAAAAACGGATAAAAGAAAAGATTTGCTGTACTATAAGAGCGTTATAAAGCTATAGTCCGGTTCGGACCACAATTAAATTATATCTTGGAGACCTGTGTAAAATGTCAGCCAATTCGAATAAGAATAGCGCCCTTTGGGGGCTCACGAAGTAAAATAGAAAGATTGATTTATATGGGAGCTGCATCAGGCTATAGACCGATTCAGACCATAATAAATTCGCATGTTGATGGTCATGAGAGAATCCGTTGTACAAAATTTCAGGCAAATCGGATGATAATTGCGACCTCTAGAGGCTCAAGAAGTCAAGATCCCAGATCGGTTTATATGGTAGCCATATCAGGCTATGAACCGATTTGAACCTTATTTGGCAAAGTTGTTGAAAGTCATAATAAAATACGTCATGCGAAATTTCAGCCAAATCGGATGAGAGTTGCGCCCTCTAGCTGCTCAAGAAGTCAAGTCCCCAGATCGGTTTATATGACAGCAATATCAGGTTATGAACCGATTTGAACCATACTTAGCATAGTTGTTGGATATCATAACAAAACACGTTGTGCAAAATTTCATTCCAATCGGATAAGAATTGCGCCCTCTAGGTGCTCAAGAAGTCAAGATCCCAGATCGGTTTATATGGCACCTATACCAGGTTATGGACCGATGTGGACAACACTTCGCACAAATGTTGGAAGTGATACCAAAACACCACGTGCAAAACTACAACCAAATCGGATAGGAATTGCGCCTTCGAAAAGCTCAGAAAGTCAAGACCCTAGATCGGTTTATATGGCAGATATATCAGATTATATACCGATTTGAACCGTACTTAGCACAGTTGTTGGATATCATAACAAAACAAGTCGTGCAAAATGTCATTCCAATCGGATAAGAATTGCGCCCTCTAGGTGCTCAAGAAGTCAAGATCCCAGATCGGTTTATATGGCACCTATACCAGGTTATGGACCGATGTGGACAACACTTCGCACAAATGTTGGAAGTGATACCAAAACACCACGTGCAAAACTACAACCAAATCGGATAGGAATTGCGCCTTCGAAAAGCTCAGAAAATCAAGACCCAAGATCGGTTTATATGGCAGATATATCAGATTATATACCGATTTAAACCATACTTAGCACAGTGGTTGGATATCATAACAAAACAAGTCGTGCAAAATTTCATTCTAATCGGATAAGAATTGCGCCCTCTAGGTGCTCAAGAAGTCAAGATCCCAGATCGGTTTATACGGCAGTTATGTCAAAACATGGACTTATATGGCCCATTTACAATCCCAATCGCCCTACACTAATAAAAAGTATTTGTGCAAAATTTCAGAGTAGAGTAGAGTAGAGTAAAGTAGAGTAGAGTAGAGTAGAGTAGAGTAGAGTAGAGTAGAGTAGAGTAGAGTAGAGTAGAGTAGAGTAGAGTAGAGTAGAGTAGAGTAGAGTAGAGTAGAGTAGAGTAGAGTAGAGTAGAGTAGAGTAGAGTAGAGTAGAGTAGAGTAGAGTAGAGTAGAGTAGAGTAGAGTAGAGTAGAGTAGAGTAGAGTAGAGTAGAGTAGAGTAGAGTAGAGTAGAGTAGAGTAGAGTAGAGTAGAGTAGAGTAGAGTAGAGTAGAGTAGAGTAGAGTAGAGTAGAGTAGAGTAGAGTAGAGTAGAGTAGAGTAGAGTAGAGTAGAGTAGAGTAGAGTAGAGTAGAGTAGAGTAGAGTAGAGTAGAGTAGAGTAGAGTAGAGTAGAGTAGAGTAGAGTAGAGTAGAGTAGAGTAGAGTAGAGTAGAGTAGAGTAGAGTAGAGTAGAGTAGAGTAGAGTAGAGTAGAGTAGAGTAGAGTAGAGTAGAGTAGAGTAGAGTAGAGTAGAGTAGAGTAGAGTAGAGTAGAGTAGAGTAGAGTAGAGTAGAGTAGAGTAGAGTAGAGTAGAGTAGAGTAGAGTAGAGTAGAGTAGAGTAGAGTAGAGTAGAGTAGAGTAGAGTAGAGTAGAGTAGAGTAGAGTAGAGTAGAGTAGAGTAGAGTAGAGTAGAGTAGAGTAGAGTAGAGTAGAGTAGAGTAGAGTAGAGTAGAGTAGAGTAGAGTAGAGTAGAGTAGAGTAGAGTAGAGTAGAGTAGAGTAGAGTAGAGTAGAGTAGAGTAGAGTAGAGTAGAGTAGAGTAGAGTAGAGTAGAGTAGAGTAGAGTAGAGTAGAGTAGAGTAGAGTAGAGTAGAGTAGAGTAGAGTAGAGTAGAGTAGAGTAGAGTAGAGTAGAGTAGAGTAGAGTAGAGTAGAGTAGAGTAGAGTAGAGTAGAGTAGAGTAGAGTAGAGTAGAGTAGAGTAGAGTAGAGTAGAGAGCCCACCTGGTCGTCTAGTTTGGAACCATCCATATAGAAGTCTATGTTCTCTCAGGAATAGTAATCCACACTACTTAGAACATCGGATATCGTATCAAGGATAACTCAGTGTTAGTAGCCGGCACATGACCAAAGAGGAAGCTTCTTAGCCTCACAGCAGTGGTCGTTGCAATTTTTCTAGCCACAATGTTTAGAGGCATAAGATATAACATTGAATTCAGTGCATTAGATGGGGTCGTCCTCTGTGCGGTTGTGATGCACAAACAAGCCATCTTTGGATCCGGTTAGGTATTGTGCAGTAGGAGGACTTTATAAGCGCCGTCCACCAGACCACAACACCATATAAAATTATAGGTTCGACACCTGCAGTATATACCCAATGCACGACACGCGGCCTAAACCCTCAACTTTTGCCAATGGCTCTCTTGCAGGTGTATAGGGCAAGATTTGTCTTTCTTGTCCTTTCCAAAATGTTGGATTTGAAGTTGAATATCCTGTCCAGCAAAACACTCAGGTATTTTGCGCTTTCTTTAATATCGAACATTCTCTCCTCCCAAAGAGACAGGTTTGACTGTAGGCAACTTGTATCTCTTGATGAGAAAAACTACTTCTGGCTTGCACGGATCTATACCTAGACCACTTTCGGTAGACCGCTATGCTGTTGCACGTAGAGCTTTCTGAAGTATGTCTCCTAGAGTGCAGGGAAACTTTCCCCTAATCGTAATAGCCACGCCATCCGCTTACGCGACCACTTTTACTCCTTTTCTTTTCAGAGACACTAATATATTGGTAATGGCTATATTCCATAGTAGAGGAGACATGAGTTACCAGATTTCATGCAGAAAGATGTTCCTTTATCTAAGTCATTGATTTTATATTTGATTTTTTTCGAATGGTCGAACGAATAGGGTTATTCCGTTGGGATATTTTGCACAGATACGTTGCTTCCTATTGCTGTGGGATAGGGATAGCAAATGGGCTATATTGGGTTAGATTTCGGTATGGCATCCTTATAAAAAGCCAGTTGTAGCGCAGAGGTTGGCATGTCCGCCTATGACACTGAACTGGGATCGAATCCTGCCGAGACCATCAGAAATTTTCAGCGTAAGTTTTCCCCTCCTAATGCTGGCAACATTTGTTAGGTACTATGCCATGTAAAATTTCTCCCCAAAGAGGTGTCGCACTGCGGCACGCCGTTCGGACTCGGCTATAAAAAGGAGGCCCCTTATCATAGAGCTTAAACTTGAATCGTACTGCACTAATTGATATGTGAGAAGTGTGCCCCTGTTTCTAAGTGGAATGTTCATGGGCAAAATTTGCATTTTGTATTTCCATTCTTATAAAAAGGTCCTTCGATCTGATTTCTTAGATATATTTATAGAATATGATATAATTGGCGTGTCTTTTCTCCCCTTCCTTAAGGTAATTTTTTTTTTCAAATTTCCATACACTTCCCCTTCAAATTGAAATATTCTCATCCTCCTGCAAAGGACATCCTAAGGTATATATTAATTAAAAACAGAAATACACCGTCATCACCAACGTTACCACCAACAACGCAGTCATTGCCAACGCCGCTGCCACCACCACTATCACCACAACCATTTGTTGCCTTATGAAAAAAGGTGGTGGGGCTTTAAGTTGGTTTTTACAAAACAGCCAAACCAACAACGAACGATTTTGTGGATTCCCTTTCTTCCTATTGCCTGCATTCTTGTGGCAGAAACAAATTGTGGTAAGCCAATATTTAGCTGGCAGCCAAATATAAAATTGCACAAAAATAATGAAAATTTTAACTTTGCAATACACAAAATAAAACTGAGACAACTGAACAACAAAACCTCAACAAAAGTGGAAAGCTTAAAATAATAAAAAAAAAAACAAACAATATATTTAAAAAATTTTAAATTAGTATGGATTTAGAATAATTTTAAAATACATATAGAGACAGGATATACATTTGTATACCCTACACCACCACTTGATACAGGGTTTTATCAGTTTGAGCATATGTTTGTAACCCCAAGAAAAAGAAGAGCTTGACTCATTGTTTGGTATACCGATCGGCTTAGAATCTCTTCCTGATTCGATTTAGCTATGTCCGTTTGTCCGTCTGTCTGTCTGTCCATGTATTCTTGTGATCAAGGTACAGGTCGCATTTATTGTCCGATTGTCATGAAATTTTGCACTTTTATGACCCAAGGACGAACGATATTCATTTTCAAAAATATCGGTTCAGATTTAGATATAGCTCCCATATATATATATCTTTCATACGGTTCAGATTTAGATATAGCTCCCATATATGTATATCTTTCATCCGCTATGGCCTTTTAGGGTTGTAGAAGCCACAGGTTTGGTCCGATTTTTACAAAATTTAGTACGAGATATTTTATTTGACGTCCACATAGATGTGCTAAATTTCTTCAAAATCGGTCCAGATTTTGATATATGTCCCATATATATCTTTTATCCGATATGGCTTTTTAAAGTTGTAGAAGCTGGCCGATACGGGAAAACTATGAGCACCACACAAACTGGAACTTTGAGCTCCGACTTGTGCGATGTCCATAGGTATCACGGGAAGCTTAGTTGAAAGATACCGGGAGCGTCCAGAGGTTGCGAATGGCAAATGCGGCCGCGGGCAGTCATCGATTTTCGAGAGGAGAGTCTCAGTGAGGAGTCAGGTGGCACTGGCTCTTAATTAAATACTGAGTGCCAATGATACTCGAGATGACAAGGCGAGTTATTGGCACCTTAAAATAACCAATGGCCAACATCAGCGTCTGTTCCCAGGTTAGGGGCGGCTGGCGGCGAGCGTCGGATCTTGGAGCAAGCGGTTCGCCACAACGAGGGATACATGTGCTATCCCACAAAACCCATGCGGTTGGGGCGCTGGGCCAGTAACCCGCCCCCGGGAAACTATGAGAACTACTATGAGAAACAAAGGAAAAGTAAAAACGGACCCCCCAACGTTGAGGACCCACGGAAACGAAAAAAGAACCATGATTTGCGGATGTGCACCTGGAATGTCCGCACTCTTTATAGAGAAGGTGCAGTATACGCGCAGGCGGATGTATTAGAGAAGTACAAGGCAGATATTACCGCCTTACAGGAAGTGCGATGGACTGGGAATGGCGTCACTACAACACCAAACGGTGACGGACTATACAATAGCTGCCATAACACGAGGCATAAATTTGGCTGTGGATTTGTGGTTAGTTGGAGACTGCAACACCTTGTCTCCAGTTTTACTCCGGTGGATGAGAGGCTAGCCACAATCCGCATAAAAGACAATTTCTTCAATATCAGCCTTATTTGTGCCCATGTCCCGACGGAGGACAAAGACGAGCAGACCAAGGATATTTTCTACGAGCGCCTAGAGAGAGAATATGACCACTGCCCCGCCCACGATATTAAAATCGTTCTGGGAGATTTTAATGCGAAGATAGGGAAGGAAGACATTTATGGTCCAACAGTCGGAAAGTTTAGCCTCCAGGCCTTTCGCCGCGGCAAAAAACATAATAGTAAGTGGCACCAAATTTCAACATAACAAGTATTGGGTTGCCCAAAAAGTAATTGCGGATTTTTTAAAAGAAAGTAAATGCATTTTTAATAAAAATTAGAATGAACTTTAATCAAATATACTTTTTTTACACTTTTTTTCTCAAGCAAGCTGAAAGTAACAGCTGATAACTGACAGAAGAAAGAATGCAATTACAGAGTCACAAGCTGTGAAAAAATTTGTCAACGCCGACTATATGAAAAATCCGCAGTTACTTTTTGGGCAACCCAATAAAAAGGCGTTAGGTTCGGCCGGGCCGAACTTTGGATACCCACCACCTCTGGTATTGCAACACCTCCTCGGGTATTAATTGCATACCTTATGTCCCATAGCAGTTATGTCGAAATATGTTCCGATTTGGACCAAATACTAATCGGTACAAGTCATTGTTCAATTGTGTATAACAAAATATTGGTCGTTTTAGAAGCTATAACTAAAAATAAACCGATCTGAACCATTTGCGATACGGATGTCGAATAGCGTAACACAACGAACTGTCCCAAATCTCGGCGAAATCGGACAATAAATGCGCCTTTTATGGGCCCAAAACTTTAAATCGAAAGATCAGTCAGTATATGGCAGCTATATTAAAATCTCCATCGATCTGGGCCAAATTGAAGAAGGACGTCGAAGAGCCTAACGCAATACACTGTCTCAAATTTCGGCAAAATCGGACATTATTTTTGCGATTTTTATGGCCCTAAAACATAAAACCGAGAAATCGGTCTACATGCCAGCTATATCCAAATCTGGACCGATCTGGGCCAAAATAATGAAGCACGTCGAAGAGCCTAACAAAACTCACTGTCTCCAAATTTTGGCAAAATCGGACAATAAATGCACCTTGTATGGGGCCAAGACCTTAAAAAGAGAGATTGGTCTATATGGGGGCTATATCCAAATCTGCATTGATCTGGGCCAAATTGAAGAAAGATGTCGAATTGCACTGTACCAAATTTCAGCAAAATCGTATATTAAACGTGGGGTTTTATTTACCTAAGACCCTAAATTGGCGGATCGGACTATATGGGGGCTATATCAAGATATAATCCGATATAGCCCATCTTCGAACTTAACCTGCTTATGGACGGAAAAAAGAATCTGTGCCAAGTTTCAGCTCAATATCTCTGTTTTTAAAGATTGTAGTGTGATTTCAAGAAAGAGACGGACAGACGGACGGACATGGCTAGATCGTTTTAGATTTTTACGCTGATCAAGAATATATATATATACTTTACAGGGTCGGAAATGGATATTTCGATGTGTTGCAAACAGAATGACAAAATGAATATACCCCCATCCTTCGCTGGTGGGTATAAAAAAAACTTTAAGAATGTTTTTTTTCTCTAGGTTTTCCTGTCAACCTTATTTGAACATTTAATTAAGTATTTCTGCAGCGGCATTAATTTTCAAATATAAATATTTTAACTTTTGTTAATGTAGAAGTATGATCAACTTTTTTTTTTCTTCAATAAAAACTCACATTAAAATTTCATAAATAAAACTTTTTATTGAAATCATTTTTTTTAAAAAAAAGTCCTTCTAACAACACATATGCAAATCATATTAAGAAAATAAATAAATCCACCAAAGGAAAAAGCAAAAAAAAAAAAAAAAAGATTTGTTGAAACATCATTAATATTAATAAGCACACCATATAGCACTCAAATCAATTAATTTGAAACAATAAAAACTTGCATTGCATTTTGTGTTGTCGTCGCATTAACATTTTAATGCTTCTCTCAATGTTGGATGTGTTGTTGGTTTTTTTCTTCTCTCACTTTTTTTAATTTTAATTATGTTAACAAAACAGACCACAGGCGCTGCAAAAACAAAATTACATTTGATATATAAATGTCCTTATAACGATGACGATGATAAGCCACATGAAATGAGTGTCACATAAAATTGCAAAAAAAGTAATAAAAAATCGATTTTGTGTATTTACGCTAAATGCAGCATACAAATGAAGTAGAGAAGAATTAATGGCGCTTAAATCATGCCAAAGAACATTATTTGCTGGAGATTGAAACAAAACACATATTAATTGCCTTACTTTTATGCATTGCCAGGAGCTGTGTAACGAGGCCAACATCGAAAGCAAATATTATGAAAAATTTACGAGCAGATTAAATTTGAAAGCCTAAATGGAAAATGGATTTTTTGAAAATTTTTCACTTGGTCATCTGAGAATTTAAGGAATTTATATATTTTTTTTAAATTTGTGTGTAAAGTGCTATTGACTTTTATCATTCTATGGTTTCCCCCAACAAAAAAAAAAGGAGTTACATTTTAAAAAAATTGTAGGTTAATGGCATTAATATAATGAATTTGCGGTAAATCGACAATTTATTATTGTAATTGACATTATAAGAGGATGCATACACTCACCTACCCCCACTGTACCTATGGGACTTTGCTTTAAATATTCGACATGGATATTTGAAACGAGGTTTATACTGCAAATGCAAATTTGCCCATGAACATTCCATTAACCCCAGGAATCTCAGATTGATCTGGCCAGAATTTGATCAGAGGGTTTAGGGTCATTTAAGTTTGGATGTTAGATGTACTCCATTCTTAAAAGACTTTATTTGAGACCGATATTCTCATGATGTCGAATTTAAGGGTGTTTTCGGGAGTGAGGTGACACTCCCAAACACTTGGACCTGAAAAACATTAAAGTATCGTGCTCTTCTCTCAAATACCATTTATTAAAACCCCATATTGCCTTTGATTTTAGGGGAATCTATGGGATGAAGCGTCTACCAAACACTTGTCCCCAAAATTGGTTATCAAATTCGTTTTCTAATCTCAAATTGGGTTGCCCAAAAAGTAATTGCGGTTTTTTTTAAAGAAAGTAAATGCATTTTTAATAAAACTTAGAATGAACTTTAATCAAATATACTTTTTTTACATTTTTTTTCTAAAGCAAGCTAAAAGTAACAGCTGTTAACTGACAGAAGAAAGAATGCAATTACAGAGTCACAAGCTGTGAAAAAATTTGTCAACGCCGACTATATGAAAAATCCGCAATTACTTGTTGGGCAACCCATATATTCTGGGGTAGGGGAAGTGCACCAAATAAACGGTTCCACATTTCGGTATCATATTCGTATTCTACTTCCAAATGCCTTCATTTGGGCCCCGTATTGCGATAGTCAGTAAATAATTGCTGGTTGTAGGATCATTTGGAAAAGGGATGGACCCCCAGAGAATTGACCCTGAAAGTGGGTATCACCTTCGTGCTCTACTCCCCAATACCTTTCATTTGAGCCTCACATTGACGTGGTCGGTAAATATGGCAGATTTAGGGGTGTTTAGGGAAGTGGGGTGGTCCCCCAAAACACTTAGCCCTAAAAATAGACCCCCAGTGAATTGGCCCCGAAAGTGGGTATCAATGTCCCCAAAACCAGTCATTAAAGCCCCACATTGACGTGGTCGGTAAATATGTCCGATTTAGGGGAGTTTTGGGGAGTGAGGTGGTCCCCCAAAACACTTAGCCCTAAAAATAGACCCCCAGAGAATTGGCCCTGAAAGTGGGTATCAATGTCCCCAAAACCATTCATTTAAGGCCCACATTGACATGGTCGGTAAATATGTCCGATTTATGGGTGTTTTGGGTAGTGGGGTGGTCCCCCAAACACTAAGCCCTAAAACAAGACCCCCAGAGAATTGGCCCCAAAAGTGGGTATCAATTTCGTGCTCTACTCCCCAATGCCTTTCATTTAAGCCCCACATTGACATGGTCGGTAAATATGGCCGATTAAGGGTTGTTTTGGTGAGTACACTTGAGGAGGTCTACCGCTTTGCTGTCACTGGCAAGAACAGACGTCTCAGTCATTGTGTCCGTCATGACAGGTCACTGTCTAATCGGAAAACATGCTGACAGAAGAAGAGACTATAGCACACCTTCAGTGCGTGAGTGTCCCGCACTAGCATTCAGAATGAGTTTCACTCTAGGCTATCATTTCTTTGAGAACCTGTCTGATTTAGCGGATGTAAACATTCGCAAGTTGTTGGGCTTTTTAAGGCGATCTGGATGGTTCATCGGTAGGAACTAGAAGGCATCTTCCTTATTTTGTTCCTGTGGTAGCACAATTAAACCTAACCTAACCGAACCATGTTTCTACAACGAAAAGATCATTTTCTTACTATATGAAAAATCCGCAATTACTTTTTGGGCAACCATAGTAGGCTTAACGTCGTAAATTAATTTTTTTAATACAAAGGGTTTTTCAAAGGGGACGCTACAAAAGTAGGCCGATAGGGGCAGCAAAGGATGTCATATTTTGGCATTTCTCTTCAGTAAGGTTTGCCATTTCATGCTGGAAAGATTTCCTAGCCAACAACGTATCGAAGTTGTTGAAATTTACTACCGAAATTCAGAGTTAGGGGCCTCAACGTTAAGAGCGCTATGTCCAAGACTCATTTCTTGCTTAATGGTCGTCAATAAGCAAAATATGCGTTATTGGTCAGAAAGCAATCCACACCGTACTCCCGAAAAAATCACGATTTGGTGTGGTTTATGGGCCGGCGGCGTCATTGGGCCGTACTTCAGCCATGATAATCAAGACTGACACGTTACTGTGAATGGAAAACACCACGTTTCAATGATAACAGAATATTTTTGGTCCCAATTGGATGATATTGACTTGGAGGACATAAGGTTCCAACAGGACGGCGCCAAAAACCACAAGGCTCATTTCTGGTTGAATGGTCGTCAATAAGCAAAATATGTGTTATTGGTCAGAAAGCAATCCACACCGTACTCCCGAAAAAATTACGATTTGGTGTGGTTTATGGGCCGGCGGCGTCATTGGGCCGTACTTCAGCCATGATAATCAAGACTGCCACGTTACTGTGAATGGAAAACGCCACGTTTCAATGATAACAGAATATTTTTGGTCCCAATTGGATGATATTGACTTGGAGGACATAAGGTTCCAACAGGACGGCGCCAAAAGCCATAAGGCTCATTTCTGGCTGAATGGTCGTCAATAAGCAAAATATGCGTTATTGGTCAAAAAGCAATCCACACCGTACTCCCGGAAAAATTACGACTTGGTGTGGTTTATGGGCCGGCGGCGTCATTGGGCCGTACCTCAGCCATGATAATCAAGACTTGCACGTTACTGTGAATGGAAATCGCCACAGAATATTTTTGGTCCCAATTGGATACAGGACGACGCCAAAAGCCACACAGCGAATGTCACAATCAGTTAATTGGAAACGTTGTAAGGAGAACGTGTTGTCTCATGAAATGGTCCAATCGATTGGCCGACTCGGTCTTGCGATTTGATGCCATCAGACCATTTGCTGTGGGGCTAAGTCAAGTCTACGATCTATGCCAGCAAGCAAGCGACGATTTATGAACTTCGTGGGAATATCGAATATGAAATTTTTGCAGTATGGGGCGATTTATGCTTGAAAACCTTTTTAAATTGGGTTCAGCCTACGGGTTTTTGAAAGCGTGCACGGGCACCATGCAAAAGAAATCAAGTTCCTACCCAAGAAGGATTTCAACAAGCCATTTTGGTACTCAAAACTTATAGTCAAGTCCCAAACCAGTTGGAGCAAACTTCCTCCATGAGTGCTGTACGATTGAAGTTTAAGCTCATTGAAAAAGAACTCCCTTTTAATAGCCGTGTCTGAGGGCGACACCTCTTTGGGGTGAAGTTTTTATATGTTATGTTATATTTTATATGTTACTAGCCGAACCGGGCCCGCTCCGCTGCGCCTTCTTTAACTCTCTAATATCTTTTTAGGGTGGGGACACTTCGCCCTGAATGCGGATATCGAATTCGTGCCATTGTAGCCTATGACGCTGAACGCGTTCGAATCCTGGCGAGAACATCGGACAAAGCGGTGTTTATCCCCTCTTAGTGTTGGCGAGGTACAATGCCATGCATGGTCATTTAAAAAATTTTCCCCAAAGAGGTGTCGCACTGCGGGATGCCGTTCGGACTCGGCTATAAAAAAAGATCCCTTATCATTCAGATTAAACTTGAATCGGAAAGCACTCATTGATGTGTGAGAATTTGCCCCTTCTCAGTTCCTGGAGGAAATCTTCTTCCTGGGGGAAATGTTCTCATGCCAGATTCGAAATCTACTTCCGAATACCTTTAATTTGAGCCCCATCTTGAAATGAACGTCCAATATGTCCGTTTAGGGGAAGTTTTGCTTTTGGCGCGGCCCGATGGGTACTTAGACTCAAATTCTAATACCATATTCGTATTCTACTCTCTAATACCTTTCATTTGATACCTATATTGTCCCGATCGGTCCACTTTTGATTTTCGGTTGTGTTTTTGGCATAGGGAGGAGGGTCCGTTCCCCCTCCGATAGCGAAAAATTATATAGCCTATGTTTCCTTCTAGACCAACCTACACAATATGCGAAAATTTCGAGAAATCGGTTCTGCCGTTTTTAACTCAACACGCAACAAACAAACCGAGTCCCATATATCCGTGATTGGCTAATGTGCCCCTTTTCGGCGTTTTTGTGGGGATGGGGTGACCCTCTATACTTCGACATGAATTTGTATACCATATTCGTTATCTACTCCCGCATACTTTCTATTTGATACCCATATTGTCCTTTTGACTGTGGGTGGTGTTTTTGGGGTAACGAGGGAGGGTTCGCCCCCTTCCGATATCAATGAATTATAAAGCCTATTTGTACTTCCTGACCATATTCGTAATCTACACCTATGTGTCATTCATGACGATATTATCATGATCGTCAAATAAACCTAGTTTAAGGGGTTTTGGGGCTGTCATGATCGTCAAATAAACCTATTTTAAGGGGGTTTGGGGCTGGGCGGCCCCCCCGGTACTTGGACCCATCTTTTATTATGAAATTAGTACTCTACTCTGGAATATCTTTCATTTGAATTCCATATTGTCCCGATCGGTTCACTTTATTTTTTGGGTGGTACATTTGGGGTGAGGGGGAGGGTCCGTCCCCCTTCCTTCCAGACCAACCTACGCAATCTGTGAAGGCGCAAGGCAATCGGTTCAGCCATTTTTGAGTCTGTACGGACAAACAAACACAAATTGAATTTTATATATACCACCATTCCATTCCATTATATTGGGTTGCCCAAAAAAGTAATTGCGGATTTTTCATATAGTCGGCGTTGACAAATTTTTTCACAGCTTGTGACTCTGTAATTGCATTCTTTCTTCTGTCAGTTATCAGCTGTTACTTTTAGCTTGCTTTAGAAAAAAAGTGTAAAAAAAGTATATTTGATTAAAGTTCATTCTAAGTTTTATTAAAAATGCATTTACTTTCTTTTAAAAAATCCGCAATTACTTTTTGGGCAACTCAATATACCACCATTACCATTCACATGAACTAATACCTCACAAATATTGTCAGCATTCGGACGGGAGTTTTATGGATGTTCTCGCCAGTATTCAAACCCATGCGTTCAACTTCGCAGACGGACATTCCAACCTTTGTCCCACGGTGGCACCCAAGGCATACAACATGGAAGTACTGGGAAAACACATATCTCCAAATCTAAGTTATGGTGGAAACATCCATTAGCATGAGCGAAGTCTGTGGTAGGTGCCAAATTATGTTCAGAGAGATAATTTGGCAGCTTTGTATGTGGTTTTCCTCTAAAATAGAAATCACTCTAACTTTTAGTGTCTACAACGTCACTCTTATCTCGTTGAGTACTTCGAAGCATAAATGTGGCACTGAATATTTAATACCTCGATATCCTGGATTCCCGAGCCCTATGCCAACCCATACGCCTTAGAAAAACGTATCGATTGTGAGATAAGGCCTTATTTCTTTGCAGGTTCATAGTTTATTCACAATTCACAAGTGTATATTTCCCCATGGAATGCCCCATATACCAAACAAATTATGCATAACTGCATTACAATTCATGTGGTATGCCCTGAGCTGCTTCCGGTAAATAAATATTGTTGTTGGTTTTTTCCCGCCCGTTCAATGATATGTCAGTGATAAAAACAATTTATTGATGCGTTAATTAGTGGCATTAAAAAAAATTAATTAATGCCTTTAATGTTGGGGGCCAACAGATATGGTGGCATCTCTAGACACGGGCAATACCACCTACACCACAAAGCTACGGTCTACGGTCAGTCCGTCAGGGGAAAAACGACAAAATCTTTTTTAAATTAATTTACAATTTTTCTAAAAGCATTGAGGCTTCTGATGATTAAGCATGGAGATTTCTCTCCACATAATTAATTTGATTATAAAGGTTAATGTGATTTATGGGAGGTAAATTAATAAAAAAAAGAAACAACAAAAGAAATTTATATTTACATAAAGAGATAGAGAGGGAGAGAGAGAGAAAACAAAAAAGCAACAACTCACCTTGATTAAATGATTGTTAATAATTAATGGGCTTCCCCGGTTGGATGTGATGTGATAATGCTGATGTTGATATTCCTACAGAGTATCAATGAAGAAGTTCTCCGCTTTCGGTTTCCAACTGACAATGAGAGACACGTGCATTCACAGCCAGCAACAATGGAAAATTCCAACTGTAATGGCAAGAAATACAAAGAAAATGTTTAGTATTTAATTCATGGTATTGAAAAGAAAAATACAATAAATTTTATTTTTGGAATACGTGGAAGACAGTTGGATATATCGACTGTAATGGGGAGAAATAAAAAGAAAGTCTATAGTCATTCATTTGTAAAAAAAGGACATGAAACAAGTAAAAAGGCATAAGTTCGGCCAGGCCGAACTTTGGATACCCACCACCTCGGGTATATATGAAAACCCCCTTTCGTTGGAATCCGGTGAACATTGGATGACTTAAGCACCCAAATTTGACACGGACATTGAGTGGTCTTTTATATATATGACACTATACAATTTTGTAGAACATAATAATGGTCTTTTTGGCAGATATATCCAATTACAAACCGATCTGAACCATATAAAGGTCGGACATCGGAAGGCTCCAAAAAACTCACTGTTTCAAATTTCAACGAAATCGGGATTAAATAAAACTTTTATGGCCTTCATACCCTTTATCGGGACATCGGTCTGTATGGCAGATATATCTAAACATAGTTCGATCAGAACCATATTTAGGTCAGATTTTGAGAGGCCTAAAATAACCCACTGTTTTAAATTTCAGCAAAATCGGATAATAAATAAAGCTTTTATGGCCATCAGATCCTTTATCGGGAGATCGGTCTATATGGCAGCTTTACCTAAATATGGACCGAACTAATTCATATTAAGGTCGGATGTCGGGAGGCAAAAAATAACCCACTGTTTTAAATTTCAGCCAAATCGGGTAATAAATAAAGCTTTTATGGCCTTCAGTCCCATTATCGGGAGATCGGTCTATATGACAGCTATATCTATACATAGTCCGATGTGAACCATATTTAAACCGGATGTTAGGAGGCTATACCCTACTCACTGTTCCAAATTTCGGCGAAATCGGGTAATAAATAAAGTTTTTATTGGCTTCAGACCCTTTATCGGCAGATCGGTCTATATGGCAGCTATATCTAAATATGGACCAATCTAATCCATATTTAGGTAGGATGTCGGGAGGCTTAAAATAACCTACTGTTATAAATTTAAGCGAAATCAGGTAATAAATAAAGTTTTTATGGGCTTCAGACCCTTTATCGGCAGATCGGTCTATATGGCAGCTATATCTAAATATGGACCAATCTAATCCATATTTAGGTAGGATGTCGGGAGGCTTAAAATAACCTACTGTTATAAATTTAAGCGAAATCGGGTAATAAATAAAGCTTTTATGGGCTTCAGATCCTTTTTCGGGAGATCGTTCTATATGGCAGCTATATCTAAATATAGTCCAATCTGAACCATATTTAGGTCAGATGTCGGGAGGCTTAAAATAACCCTCTGTTTTAAATTTCAGCAAAATCGGGTAAAAAATAAAGTTTTTATGGGCTTCAGACCCTTTATCGGCAGATCGGTCTATATGGCAGCTATATCTAAATATGGACCAATCTAATCCATATTTAGGTAGGATGTCGGGAGGCTTAAAATAACCCACTGTTATAAATTTAAGCGAAATCGGGTAATAAATAAAGCTTTTATGGGCTTCAGATCCTTTTTCGGGAGATCGTTCTATATGGCAGCTATATCTAAATATAGTCCAATCTGAACTATATTTAGGTCAGATGTCGGGTGGCTTAAAATAACCCTCTGTTTTAGATTTCAGCAAAATCGGGTAATAAATAAAGCTCTTATGGGCCTCAGACCCTTAATCGGGAGATCGGTCTATATGGCAGCTATATCAAAATATAGTCCGATCTTACCCATATTTAGACCGGATGTTGCGAGGCTTTAACCTACTCACTGTTCCAAATTTCAGCGAAATCGAATAAAAAATAAAGCTTTTATGGCCTTCAGACCCTTTATTGGGAGATCGGTCTATATGGCAGCTATATCTAAATATAGTCCAATATGAACCATATTTAGGTCAGATGTCGGGAGGCTTAAAATAAGACATTGTTAAAAATTTCTACCAAATCGGGTAATAAATAAAGCTTTTATGGCCTTCAGACCCTTTATCGGGATATCGGTCTATATGGCGGCTATAGCTAAATATAATCCGATCTGATCCATATTTAGGTCAGATATCAGGAGGCTTAAAATAACTCACTGTTTTAAATTTCAGCCAAATCGGGTAATAAATAAAGCTTTTTTGGGCTTTTGCCCTTTATCGGCAGTTCAGTATATATATCAGCTATATATAAATATAGTCCAATATGGACCATATTTGGGTCAGATGTCGGGAGGACAACTAAACAACAACTAAAACTACTCACTGTTTCAAATTTCAGCGAAATCGGATGACTATTAAGCATTTATGGGCATTAGGCCCTTTATCGGAAAATCGGTCTATATAGCAGCTATATCTAAATATGGTCCGATTTGGCCCGTTAAAGAACTTAAGCAGCGTGCATCAAAAAGACGTATCTGTGCCAAATTTTAGCTTAATATCTCAATTGTTGAAGGCTCTAGATTGATTACAACAGACGGACGGACAGACGGATAGACGAACAGACACACGGTCATGTTTAAATCGTCTTTGAATTTTACACCGATCCGAAATATATATACTTTGTAGGGTCGGAAATTGATATTTCGATGTGTTGCAAACGGAATGACTAAATGAATATACCCCCTGTCCTACGGTGTTGGGTGTATATATATAACGAATTTCATTTGAAAATTTGTACAGGGTTGCGTATGAGGTATAAAAATGTGATGTGTTACATTAACATTAATCATACGCACTGCTGTCTTCTGTATTACTACCTTTTTTTACAATGAATGAATGATTTTTTTTTATGATGAGGATAATAAAACACATTGTGCATTATATTAACTTCATTAGAATATGTCAGTTACAGTCTAGTGGTGGGGATGCGTTATAGGCACATACAGGGTGAGCCAGAATTACTTTCAAATTTCAAAGGTCAATAAAAACTAAAGTACTTCAGTTATTGTATAATTATTTTTTATACCCAACACAACTAGTGTGGTACAGGGTATTATAACTTAGTGCATTTGTTTGTAACACCCTAAAGGTGGAGGGATCGACCCATTGATAAGTATACCGATCGACTCAGAATCACTTTCTGATTCGATTTAGCTATGCCCGTTTGTCTGTATGTCCGTCTGTCCTTGTTAAATTGTGTACAAAATACAGGTCGCAATTTTTATCCGATCGTCTTCAAATTTGATATGGGCATGTTTTTCGGCCTAGAGACGAAGCCTATTGAAAATGGAATAAATCGGTTTAGATTTGGATATAGCTTCCATATATATGTTCGTCCGATTTGGACTAATATTGTTATAATGTGGTCATTTGTTATCGGATCCTCATAAAATTTAGCACGGAGGATTCTCTTATGACTCTTGACATAACCTGTATATTTCATAGAAATCGGTTCAGATTTAGATATAGCTTCCGTATATAGCCCGATTTTCAACTCTGGGGCCATTGCAAACTCATTTATTATCTGAGTTTCTTTAAGTTTTGCACAAAACTTTCCCTTACGACTGCCAAAATATGTATGGAATTTGATCGTAATCAGATAAGATTTATATATAGCTATTCAGATTCCATATACATACAAATCTCGCCGTAATTATTAAAATTTTAAAATGATTTTCTAGAAATTTAGATGCAGATTATTCATTAATCCATCCAAAAATTTCCGCAGAAGTCCATCAAAATCAGTTCATAATAAGATATGAAGCCCAGTTTCCACTTACAGGGCAGGTGGTGTAGGATATTTTATATGCGGCACCACCCAACTTTTGCCTTTTTGATATATCTTTTAACGATTGGTAGTCTACTCAAATCAACATTCAGTTATATTGTCTACTTGCTAATGAATTAGTCAATAAAGCCACTCTCTAACATATAAAAGGATAGCAATGTTTGAAATCTACTCCATTCAAACATTATATGACTTCAACCTTTTTTTGTTGCCATATTTCAATCAAACTACATATAAATCTACAAATAAGAAACCTGGTTACTATTTTGGTCCTTCAGGCACCAATATGAATATTCATTTCGATGAGACACTTTAGTTTTTTTTTCCAACATTTCATTCTAAAAACTTCTAAAAAGCCTTCAATCGATTTACACTTTATTGCCTTTGGAGTCATTCATGGCAATGCTAAAATTAAACAAGAAAAGTGTTAACACAAGCCTGTACTACTCCATGCTCTCTGTGATACTTCTACGGCACTAACATTCTCTCTCTCTGGGTCAGCCTTTGAATAGCAGCATTGATAATACATGCATTGTTAAATGAAATTCAACAAAGCATAAAACATATCCAAAATTGATTGCAAATAGTTATCCATGCTCCATAACACACACTCCATATCTTTCTCTCTCTCTCTCTCTATCACTCTTTCACACTTTTCTCATCCTATTGACTATCATTTTTGCCGATTTCCAAATTCAACAAAAAAAAAAAAAAAATAAGATGTAGAAAGTTCAATTCAACCTGCTACCTACAACTGAGTGCAATCCATGGCAATCCCAATTCCGAATGCAAATATTAAACTTGCCACATTCATGGTGTGCAACCGGTACCGAAATTGAAGCAAATATCCAGACAGCAGCATACCATTGTTGCTATTGTTATGGGCAACAGCAGATGCAATAGCAACAAATGCTGCATCAAAAAAATATACATTCAAGGATTACATTGATTTTTATGAGTAGCAATACCTTGGGGATGGAGAGCGGGAGGGGGAGAGAGAGAGAGTGAAAAGAGAATGGAGACAGAGTTGTCGTTGCGTTATGGTAGAATAAATAAAAAAAAATTAAATAAAATAAAAGAGTAAAATAATATAAAATTAAATAAAACAAAATAAGTAAAATAAAATAAAATAAAATAAAATAAAATAAAATAAAATAAAATAAAATAAAATAAAATAAAATAAAATAAAATGAAATAAAATAAAATAAAATAAAATAAAATAAAATAAAATAAAATAAAATAAAATAAAATAAAATAAAATAAAATAAAATAAAATAAAATAAAATAAAATAAAATAAAATAAAATAAAATAAAATAAAGTAAGTAAAAGCGTCCTAAGTCCGGACGGGCCGAAATAAGTAAAATAAAATAAAATAAAATAAAATAAAATAAAATAAAATAAAGTAAAATAAAACAAAAATAAAATAAAATAATATAAAATAAAATAAAATAAAATAAAATAAAATAAAATAAAATAAAATAAAATAAAATAAAATAAAATAAAATAAAATAAAATAAAATAAAATAAAATAAAATAAAATAAAATAAAATAAAATAAAATAAAATAAAATAAAATAAAATAAAATAAAATAAAATAAAATAAAATAAAATAAAATAAAATAAAATAAAATAAAATAAAATAAAATAAAATAAAATAAAATAAAATAAAATAAAATAAAATAAAATAAAATAAAATAAAATAAAATAAAATAAAATAAAATAAAGTAAGTAAAAGCGTCCTAAGTCCGGACGGGCCGAAACTTGGGAACCCACCATCATGGATTCTGCTAAAATATATGGGTTATATCTAGATATAGACCTAATTGGACCGTACTTGGCGCAGTTGTTGAGAGTCACAACAAAACACTACATGCCAAATTGGATAAAAATCGCGGGTTGTAAGGGCTCAAGAATTCAAATCGGAAGATCAGTTTATATGGGAGCTATATCAGGTTCTTGACCCATTTAGACCGTATTTGGCACAATTGTTGGAAGTCAAAATAGAAAATTATGTGCAAAATGTCAGCCAAATCGGATAAAAATTGCGGCTTTCATGGTCTCAAGCTCGGGAGATCGGTTCATATGGGAGCTGTATCCAAACTGCGCCCTCCAGGGGCTCAAAATATTCATTCGGGAGATCGGTTTATATAGGAGCTTTAACAGGTTTTTTTTTTCGATTTTAACCATAATTTGTACGTATGTTACAGGTCTTAGAAGAAGTTACTGGACGGACAGACTGACGCACAGACGGTCGCACAGACGGAAAGACAGACAGATGGACGGACAGACGGACGGACAGACGAACGGACAGGCGGACGGACAGGCGGACGGACAGGCGGACGGACAGGCGGACGGACAGGCGGAAAGACAGGCGGACGGACAGACGGACGGACAGGCGGACGGACAGGCGGACGGACAGGCGGACGGACAGGCGGACGGACAGGCGGACGGACAGACGGACGGACAGGCGGACGGACAGGCGGACGGACAGGCGGACGTACCGACGGACGGATAAACGTGCGGACGGCAAGCTAGACGAACGGACGGCTTGAAGTACGGACGCACATGGCTAGATCGACTTAAAATGTCATAGCGATCAAGAATATATTTACTTTATGGGGTTTTAGACCAATTTTTCGATGTGCTGTAAACGGAATGTCGAATTTAGTATATCCCCATCCTAAGGTCGAGGGTATAACCTTAAAACCGTAATCGTAAAAACGCATTAAGATCGGCAGTGCTGAACTTTGGATACCCACTACCATGGATATATTCATCATTCTATTTTATTATAACTCCACTACCATATGGATATGGGCTGGTCTGGTCATATTTGATTCAGCCTGATGCTGGCAGATTGGCCTACATGGCAGCTATACATATGATCTAATGTGTAGAATTCAATAAAATAGGAAAGAATCTCTCCGAACCATTTAATACCAAACAAGGTTATACGATAGACAGCCTATCGTATAATCTCTTTAATATAATGCTGGAGAAGATTATACGAGATGCAGATGTGAATAGATATGGCACACTAATCACAAGAGAACACATGCTACTCGCCCATGCCGACGACGTCGACATCATAGGTCAGTAACCGGAAGTAGTAACTGCCGCCTTTGAAGAAATCGAAAGAGAGTCAGTGAAAATGGGTCTGGCAGTAAAAGGAGATAAGACGAAATGGATGGTTTCAACTCCCAAAAAGCCTTGCACCACCGACCAGATAAAGAAAATGGAGAAAGTTGGAAACCACAACAACTAACTCGGCACCGCCGTAACCGAAACGAATGACGCCAGTTTTGAGATAAAGAGAAGAATAAAACTGGCAAACAGATGCTACTTTGGACTAAGTAAGCAGTTTAGAAACAAGGCCACCTCTTGACAGATGAAGCTTACACTACACAAGACATTGATACTACTCGTGCTGTTATATCGTTCTGAAGCATGGGTAATTGTTAAAGCAGATGAGGCAGTGCCTGGAGTATTTGAGAGAAAGATTCTTCGTAAAATATATGGAGCAGTTTTCATTAATGGAGAATATAGGCGACTTATGAAACACGAGCTGTATGACGACGATAGCATAGTTACACGCATCAAAATACAGCGGCTGCGTTGGTCAGATTACGTTATCAGAATGGATGAAGAAGCTCCAGCAATGAAGTCTTTTGAAGGCAAATACATCCCGATGGTGGGAGACATCAAGTTGTGGGAGACACCTCGAAACATGGTGTCAGAGATTTTAGAATGAGCGCAGAAGATCAAGGCGCTTGGAACGCTATTTTACGTTCGGCTAGTGGAACAAATATTCTGTCATAGCCAATTAAAGTAAAGTAAAGTAAAGAGTGTCTGTAAGTCTGTTGTAATAACTCTAGAGCCTTAAAAAAATTGGGATATTGAGCTGAAATTTGGCACAGACACGTCTTTTTTATGCACGCTGGTTCTTGAACGGGCCAATTCGGACCATATTTGGATATAGCTGCTATATAGACCGATTTACAGATAAAGGGTCTAATGCCCATAAAAACTTTTTTTCATCCGATTTTGCTGAAATTTTAAACACTGAGTGGTTTAACGCTTCCCAACAACTGATCCAAATATGGTTCAAATCGGACTTTATTTAGATATAGCTACCATATGGACCGATCTCCCGATAAAGGGTCTGAAGGCCATTAAAGCTTTATTTATTATTCGATTTCGCTGAAATTTGCAACAGTGGGTTATTTTAAGCCTCCCGATCTCTGACCTAAATATGGATTATATCGGTCCATATTTAGATATAGCTGCAATATAGACCGATCTCCCGATAAAGGGTCCGAAGCCCATAATAGCTTTATTTAATACCCGATTTCTCTGAAATTTAAAACAGAGGGTTATCTTAAGCCTTCTGATATATGACCTAAATATGTATCAAATCGGACTATATTTAGATGTAGCTGCCATATAGACCGTTCTGCCGATAAGAGTACTGAAGTTCATAAAAGCTTTATTTTTTAACCGATTTCGCTGAAATTTGAAACAGTGAGTAGTTTTAGGCCTACCAACAGCTGACCCAAATATAGTTCAGATCCGACTATATTTAGATATAGCTGCAATATAGACCGATCTGCAAATAAAAAGTCTGAAGCCCATAAAAGCTCTATTTGAAATTTGAAACAGTTGGTAGTCTTAGTTCTCCCGACATCTGTCCCAAATATGGTTCGGATCGGACTATATTTAGATATAGATGCCATACAGATCGATATCCCGATAAAGGGTCTGAAGCGAATAAAAGTTTATTTTTTATTCGATTTCGCTGAAATTGGAAACAGTAAGTAGTTTTAGGCCACCCGCTATCCGACCCAATTATGGTAAAGATCGAAGTGTATTTAGATATAGCTGTCATGCAGACCGATGTGCCAATTAAGGGTCTGAAGCTCATAAAAGTTTTATTTATTACCCGATTGTGTTGAAATTTGGAATACAAAATTCAACAGTGACTTATATTTGTTGTCCCACTCAATATCCGTGTCGAAGTTGGGTGCACAAGTTATCCAATTTTCACCGGATTGTGCCGAAAGAAGATTTTTCATATATACCCGAGGTGGTGGGTATCCAAAGTTCCGCCCGGCTGAACTTAATGCATTTTTACTTGTTTTGAACTGGTTTCATTCACCTCTTTCCTAACTTGAGCTAGAATTTTCTAAGACAGCTCTATTCTTGGGTATTTGTCTACCCATTCGTTGTTAATGGGTTAAGTAAAGTTGTAAATGTTCTTAAATGTTGGCAACACTATGTGCCAACATTTGGATTATAAAAATACACAACTGCACACAGGCATTTAACCATACACACACACACACACACAGACTAACATTTGGGGAAACCGAAGCACCATAAATCTCAGCTCTGAATGGGTAGTTCTGAACGAATGAATGAATGCATGAGGAAATTGAATTAGAAAAGGTGTTAGCATACAAGGCAACAAATGGATGTACATACCTATGAGAATATGCATCTATTGTGGAGGGGGGGGGGGTGGGGGTGGTTAGGGGCCTAAGGATATTCCTTGGGGTACCAACACAAGAATGGTCAAAACATTGAAGTGAATTCCATTCCAAATTGGTTTTTCAGAATAATTTTCGGTTATTTAAATGTCAGTAGTAGGTAGTCTGTGTTAAATTTACTGCTTAAAGTTTTGGGAAAATTTTCTAAATGGTTTATATGAATGGCTATGGGCAAGCAGCACCACTTCGATCGTCTATGCAGACAGTCGTTTATCAAATCTGACATTGGGATATTTGCAATTCGACATGAAAACTATTTAAGAGTTATGGTCAATAGATTGATTTCTGAACAAAAGTAAGCAATTATAAGGAAAATAATAGGACATTGGTTGGTGAAATGAATTGAAATGAGTAAATTATTTTGAGGATAAACTAGAGAAGTGAATCGATTGCAATACGAGTATTAGGAGAAATGTGGTAGTATTCATCAAGTGGTATAAACAACTTTTGGGCAATTCAAGTCTGGGGCAGGCATATTGAAGAGATTTAATTAATGAAATGCAATGTATTTGTAGAGAGGATCTAAAGGGAAATGGAAAGGAGGAGCAAAACAGAGAACTATTTTTATGAGCAAGGCATACAAGCTGATGTTTTATTGGGTTGCCCAAAAAGTAATTGATTTTTCATATAGTCGGCGTTGACAAATTTTTTCACAGCTTGTGACTCTGTAATTGCATTCTTTCTTCTGTCAGTTATCAGCTGTTACTTTTAGCTTGCTTTAGAAAAAAAGTGTAAAAAAAGTATATTTGATTAAAGTTCATTCTAAGTTTTATTAAAAATGCATTTACTTTCTTTTAAAAAATCCGCAATTACTTTTGGGCAACCCAATAATTTACATTTTTCACATTGCATTGAGCATACCTGCTCAGTATGGCTGAAATGGGCCCATTAGTTCTTTAGGTCTCCTATAAACCCAATCCAACTTCCAATATGATCTCTTGAAAATCCAAACAAAAGTAGTTCATATCCAAATTTAATGAATTTTTGCATAGGGATTTGTATTCTGGCTTCCAACATTCATATAAAATATGGTCTTAAGTATTAACAATGGATGAAATCATTTCAAGAACATGAAGAACGCGATTCAAAATGAATTGTTTAATTAATTTTTTCCTAAAATCCAATCTTTGCTACAAAATTTTCCCCAAAAATCTCTTTTTTATGCAACGGATTTTTAATTTCCTTGAAAATAAATTGTGGGGTTGCCCATCACAACATGTCCGATTTCCTTTTGATTACATTGCTAAAATGTATAAACATGGCAGCATTTTATTTATTTTTAATTCCACTTAAATAAATAAAGACTTTTCTATTGCTGTCATAGAGAGCAATCAATTTGCAATTGGGCTATTTGTTAAAAATACATCAATTATTTCTTTTTTTTTATCTAAATCTCAATTTTATGTCAAGATATCAATACATGCATGAATGTTTGCCAAAAACAAGGCAAAGAAAAAAAAAAATAACACAAATTTCAGTAATTTTAAGCGAGACAGAGAGAGATGGTAAATTTTTGCCAGATAAATAAATGAATTTCGATGAGCTGTGTGACATTGCACAAAACAACATTTCAATCAACTTTTCGCTTTTGTCAATGAAATTGAAAACTTAAAAAAAATGAGGGAGCCTCTCGTACCCGAATGGACCGACCAATGTTATCACATCTCAATTTATATTCATATAATCAAATCTTCATTTATCAACAATGAATGAACGAATGAATGCCTGACTGGTAATGATATCCAATTGAGGGAGGTCCTATGTCTCATCTTTTTTTTGTTCTTTTTTCGCCTTATTCGCTTTCTCCTTGTCAAGGAGTCAAGGCCATATTTTTGGCTAGGGGGGAGAAGGGTGGGCAAAGGAAAGTTTGAACTTGCGGCCTATAATAAGTGATTTCGTTACAACAGATGTCTACCCCAAGACATTGACTTTTGAGAAAATAATGAGGGGAATAAAATTTTGCCAAGGTTCTAGCATGTGTGCAAAGTGAGACATTAAGGAGGAGAAGAGTTGCCATATCTGAATTTTTCAATGAAAACCAAATTTTTGGAATTATATTGGGTTGCCCAAAAAGTAATTTCGGATTTTTTAAAAGAAAGTAAATGCATTTTTAATAAAACTTAGAATGAACTTTTATCAAATATACTTTTATACACTTTTTTTCTAAAGCAAGCTAAAAGTAACAGCTGATAACTGACAGAAGAAAGAACACAATTACAGAGTCACAAGCTGTGAAAAAATTTGTCAACGCCGACTATATGAAAAATCCGCAATTACTTTTTGGGCAACCCAATATTAATCACCGACGGGGACGGGGTTATATTCATTTTGTCATTCCATTTGCAACATTCCTTAATATCCATTTCCGCTCCCATTTATATTCTTGATCGTACTGAAATTCTGTACGCCCGTCTGTCTGATGTAATATCGTTACCGCGGAAGAGCTAGACCCCTATTGATAGGCTTGGAATCACTTCCTGATTCGATTTAGCTATGTCCGTCTGCCGATAGCGTTCGAACAAATAAAGATATCCGCTTGAAAATTTTCACCGATAATTCTTATCAATGTAGATCGTTGGGGATTGCAAATGTGTCATATCGGTTCAAATTTGGATATAGGCCCCATATAAACCGATCCCCATTTTTGACTAATTGAGCCCCTAAAGGCCTCAATGTTCATCCAATTAGTCTGAAATATGGCACTAGTACTTCTGCTTTGACTTCTAACTTCTGTGCCATATATGATCCAAATCGATCTAAATACAGATGTAGCCCTCATATTGACGGACCCGCGGATTTGACTTCTTGAGTACTAGAAGTCTCAATTTTCACTTGACTTGAGTGAAATTTGGCACAACAACTTATGTCCCGACTTCCAAAATCTGTCCGATATGGACCACAAAACTCACTGCTTCAAATTTCCTCAAAATCTGATTAAAAAATGCTTCTTTTATGGCCTCAATACTCTACATTGTGAGATCGCTTTATATGACAACTATATCCAAATATGGTCCAATCTGGACTACATTCAACAAAATGGTGACGAGGTCTACCAAAACTCACTGTATCCAATTTCGTCAAAATCGGATAAAAAATGCTTTTTTTATGGGCTCGATACTCTATATAGGGAGATCGGTCTATATGACAGCTATATCCAAATATGGTCCGATCTGGACCACAAAAAGAAATCCAATCAAGTCTCCTGTCACGCAGAGCTCATTCAATCAAGACCCAACCGTGTCTGCAGAAGAAGCCAGAAAGGGGGTGGTACCCTTTACGGACCCGTCACAAGAAAAGACTCTTGACCCTCTGCATTCCCTTACCTCAACAGAACATTTGAAAGCCCAAAGTTTGAGGAGCACCAAAAGAGACTCTTTACCAGCTGTATTTGCATACCTTAACAGAATAGTAGAAAGCCCAAAGTTTGAGGAGCGCTAGGTAACTGATTCCCTCATTCTTAAGGCGATCTTGTCACATGCCCAACATACAGGTTTAAAAGCCTGCGATTGAAAATGGTATTCAATAACTCTCTCGGAACACTCCTACTTGCGCCACAGAATAGCACCGCCGCCTGACCATCGACGTTTATCGAGATAGTCTGATTGGCTGCCGCTCCCACATTGATATCGTCTACAGTGATTGTCTACATGACATCGTTTCCAGTTCTTTCAGAATCACAAAAACCTCTTCCTAAAAGACGCTGCAGACATCCAGTAGCCAATTGTCTGATTCCAAGCAATTCAATGATGACTCCTGCTGCTGTGGCCCCATTTGTGTTTAAAGAAACTTCAGGATCCCTTAACGTGAAAATTACATGCCACCCTACAAAAAGGAAGGACTCTTGAGCATCCGTATCCTCTTCCCTCATCAGAAACTGTCCTGAACGCCCAAAGTTTGAGCTGCACCATGTACCTGATGCCCTCAGTCTTAGCACGATCTTGTCATACAGCCAACATAAACGTACAAACGCCTGAGATCGAAAATGGCATTCACCGCCTCTCTGGCATAGAGATTAGCACCACCGTGGCATCCTGTTCTTTCTCGATCAACCTGTGATAGGCACGGTTGTTCAAGACCCGAAGCCACACGTCATGTTAGAATCAGTCGAACAACCGCCTTAAATTCGTTCCTCTCAAGTTGTGGAAAGAGTAGAGATCATGCACTCCTCCTTTGACCCAATCTACGACGTGCCTTCTCCAACTTAGTTTCTACTCAAAAACCATGCCCAATTACTTGGTCTCCGGAGAGATCGGCAGCTCTGAGCCATTCTTAAATGGCTAGAATAAGCATGGATGACCATTCATCGCAACATGGATGGTGTTCATCGACAACACGAGAATTTTAGCTGAGGGCTACCGGGCGTCAACAGGTAATGGATAGTAGAATGTTCCTCATACGGTGTAGATGTAATTGCAGTCGCGGACAATCATTGGTATCGAGTGGAGAGTCTCAATGAGAGGCCGGCTGGCACCGGCTCTTAGTTAAAAACTGAGTTACTGTGAGACTTGAAATGACAAGGCGAGTTATTGGCCAAGGCGAGTTATTGCCCATCATGTTCCCGCAACAATAGGCCCTATGAATTGGGGTAATCTCAACTATGGAGCTTGAAAAGAATCGTTATCACCACATACAAATGTCACCACAACAACAACGAGGTCATCCGCGTAGGCAACGACCTTCACTTATCCTACTGGAAATACCATACCGTTAGTACTAATCGATCAGGCAGTTTAGATGTTGTCATAACTTTGAGTTTTGCCTAAGCAAACATACCACTGATCTAGGGAGGTTCAAAAATTCCATAAATTATCGATAACTTGAATTTCGCTCTTACGATGGTTAAACGTAAAATCTTCGCTACGCCGTCAATGCGAGAGCATCAAATTGACCAGCATTGTGTTGAGTAGTTTTCAGTGGACCGGGTTGATGCTACAAATAGCTTCCTGTTCGCAGTCTCTACATTTTCCAGTCTTCCCGGTCCCGCCTGTCGCCTGAGTCACATATGGCTTGAGTATCCTGCTCATGGCCCCATTTCTAGAGGGAATTTTGCGATAAGCTACACAATCCTTGCCACTCCACCAGGGTCCTCATTTTGTCTCTTTGTCCCCTCATGCTGAGTCACCACGATCGATCTGTTCCTTCGCCTGCGCGTAAAAGTCAGTTTCTTGAAGAGTGAGCGCTGTCGCCGACGGGCTGAGTAGAGGTTTCTTTCGCCTTTTCAGGGTCAGAATCCGGCCAACCTCCAAAATTCTTCCTAGGCCCCGGACGGTTCAGTGACTACTGCAATTAGTTCAGGAGTTCCAGCCATAGAACCTATCTTCTCTTATTTTCTTACCTTGTATTAGAGGGTTTCTTGGGAGATACTGAATCAGGCCCAGCATTTCTCACCGCTAGTGGAGAAGATGCGACTTCTTTGGGCCCATTATACGACTCCACTCCAGGAGGTGGGGCGCCTGCCATCGGTCGTCCACAGAAGGGAATGTGGGTCTATTTTTTGACTCAATTGCAAGAGGTGGAGCGTCAGCCATCGGTTGTCCACAGAGGGGATAGGAACCAATGTGGGCAAATCTTCTCAAAGTCGAAGAAACGCTCTTCAGTTAAGTCTGATTAGTCCACTCTCCCTCTGTCTGTATGTCGAACTTGCTCTTACCGACAAACCTTCTTATGTAAGAGCAAGGCCTTTGATAGGCTTTCTTCGAATTTTTGACCTTTCATTTGTTCTTACCTCTCCAGTGCTCTCATTTGGCACATCAAAAGTTGTGAGAACAGAGTCTCTAGCCTCCGATCGCTCGATAGTCTTCTGCTTGGTCGTCGACACCTTTTGAGATGCTGGACTCGTTATGGCAGCATAATGGTATCATGTACCTTGAGAGGACTCCCGCTTCGCATGATCTATAGGTCCCGACCTTTAAGAAGAGTGAGCTGGAGGTATGAAAGACAGAAAAGCTGGTGCTCATAAGCAAGGGCAAATGCAATGCAAATTTTGCTCATGAACTTTCCACTAAGGAACAGGTGCAAACTTCAAGTTTTCAAGTTTTTAAGCTCAATAATAAATGGTCTCCTTTTTATAGCCGATTCCAAACGGTGTGCCGCAGTGCGACACCTCTTTGGAGAGAAGTTTTACATGGCATAGTACCTTACAAATGTTGCCAGCATTAGGAGGGGAAAACCACCGCTGAAAATTTTTTCTGATGGTCTCGCTAGGATTCAAACCCAGGCCTTCAGCGTCATAGGCGGACATGCTAACCTCTGCGCTAAGGTGGCTTCCAAGGGCAAAGTGATCCCCTATCCCCATCCTCACGCAGGCCACTCTGTATGGTGGATATGCCCGACAAGCTTTTGGAGCGATTTAAAAGGCCACGGCTGCAGGACGCCATAAATAAGTGATGTGGACTGGATACAGAATTGATCTCTACAGAGCAAACCCGGTATGCGACAACAAAGGGTGCGAGGATAATGGTGCAACTTAGTCGAAGGATTGCGAACATAGGTAGGCCACTCCCAAGCAGACGCAGACTCTGAAGACATGGGGGCCCTCTATGGGGGCAAAATATGGGACCAGACAGCGGCTCTTAGGGTCATATCATTCTATCGGTCAGTGGCGGAGCCCGCAGTTCATGTAATATGTTCCGAGAGACCTACAGGCCATGGAGCGTGCCAGGCTATACACCGAGAGAGAACAGGGAGATATTCAAACGGATCATACACAGGCCATACGAGAGGATACCATCAAGAGATGGCAACAATGTTGGACGAATGAGTATCGGGCTAGGTGGACGCGATGACTTATACCCGAAGAACGGATGCGTAGAGATAGGAAGCACGTTACAAAGATGCGTAACGGTAGGCAAATGCTCTTCTAGAAAGTGCATTTATGAGTAGCTAGAGGTTGCAGGCGACACACATTTTGCCACTGCGAGCGCTGGAAACTGGAACTGGAAAAGCCATTGGCGATGTTTTGCCTGGGGCTATAGTCCAGAGGACTGCGCAGGAAGAAGTTGAACCTAGACGCAGCGACATAGAGTATGAATGCTGAGGACTGGACAGAGACACGATGGAGATGATATGGGCAATCACCAGATATGGGGTCCACTTTGAAGTAATGCGAAAGCGATTGCGAGGTGGAATTAATCGCCAGAGGTGATATAGGGTGAGATTTTAGCCCGTGCGATTGGAACTAACATAGTCCGGCATAAGCCAAGAGTTTTACTCGTCATATGGTAAAGCATTTCGCATTCTGATCCGTAAAAGAAAAACAAAATCATTTAACTTCCTGTGTCTCTTGAGGCAGCAGTTATTTTTCGGTTTTGATGAAATTTCGTACCTGGTCTTTTGTGAGGGCAATGTCCGTCCATCTGTCCGACCGTTAACATTTCTAGTTTGATATTTTAGTTTTGTGGCAACACTGCTGTTGCTATATTGACTCTCCAAAGTCTTTCCCACATACGAAATTTAATTTCAAGATTTTTTTCTTCTCCCCCATCTCTTAAAGGCCATGCTCCCCAACCGAGCATAAAAAGCTAAGAACCAACAAAGTTTTCCATTCATTCTTGGAATTTGTTCTGTCTGTATGAGAATTTTTCTATGCTTTTTTTGCTCCTCATTCTTGATGAGTTCATAGACCAGGGAACACAAGGACAGGAATAGACTGAAATGGGCAGAGCAATGCCCACATAGGGTTACAGAGGCTGGTGATCCTGGCATTTGTTCTGTCCTTGTGACTGCCCCTTCGGTGCAGTGCGGTACAGGAATTGTTTACTTTGGCATTTGCCATTGAGTTTGACACTGGCCCGAGAAGTTTTCCTTCTCGTCTCGTGGGTGTCCAACACACCGGGTCGTAAAAAGTCAAACTAATATTATTGGCACCAAAGTCGCCACTTACCAAAGAGTAGAAGGAATTTTTCTTAGCAGTTCACTTTTTCTTTTAGAGACATTCGAGAGATTTTTCTACTATGGGTGGCTGAAGCTGGAGATTTGAGTTCTGCTCTTAATGCGTAATGGAATGCAATGAAAAGTGCATTGCTAAGATGAGCATGGGAATATTGTCAAAGAGATATACAATGAAATTGTCGTACATAAGAATTTTGCATATTTTGATATGCTGGTATTAGTACAACAAGGATGTAGACTAATTTTTAGAGGAAGAGGAAAAAAAAACTAAAATTGCAAAACCGGTATATAGTTTGAAGAGGCAGATTTTTTTAAACATGCCTCTTTCGTTAAAATAGTCTTTTTACTGAAAACTAAAAAAGCGACTCCAGCTGAAAGGTAAAATCTTGCGATTCATCTTCATTCAAGCAGATTCATATTGACAATGTCTCTCTAATGTGAGTACCATCACACCAAAGTGATGAAAAATACACAAATTTTTGTTAATTTTGATGAAAAATTAGCATTTAGGGTTTGACGAAGAATTCGAAACTCAAATCACTCAAATCAAAATTTTAGTGAATTTCGATGAAAACTTATCTATTGGGTTGCCCAAAAAGTAATTGCGGATTTTTTAAAAGAAAGTAAATGCATTTTTAATAAAACCTAGAATAAACTTTAATCAAATATACTTTTTTTACACTTTTTTTCTCAAGCAAGCTAAAAGTAACAGCTGATAACTGACAGAAGAAAGAATGCAATTACAGAGTCACAAGCTGTGAAAAAATTTGTCAACGTCGATATATGAAAAATCCGCAATTACTTTTTGGGCAACCATATTAGTGGTTTTACGAAGAATTCGAAAAACCTGTCACACTGTACTGTCGTTATGTTTCTGTTCACTGTACCATCCATCCGCATGGGCCACACAACCTGTCATACATAAATACGCACACAACCACTCATTCATACATACGATCGTAACGACCGGCCAGCCAGCTTGCTAGACCCATTTACTTACATAAATACGCATAGCCCGGCCTCACAGCCATCCATACTTATATCAGTTTCTGTGCAAGTGATGAACATTTAGACACACCAATGTAAAGAGCATACGGTCGGGCATGGAAATTGAAATTTTTGTTTGCTCTCACGAATTGTCGTTATTCGACGTCTATTTTAACAAGGCAAGTGGGATATAATTCTCACTTGGTTGACGTAGCAACTGCTACTTAATATCACGTTTTTCAAGGGCTGGTCATGAGCCGTTGAGCAGATAGAATAGTAAGATGTGTGACATGGTTCGCAGTCGGAAAGATTAGCAGCCCTAAGGATGTCATCACCAATTAACGTGATTTCGTTCGCATCCCAACTGACAGATCCGTTGGTACCATAAATAATGTGACTAGGACACTAGTTCGCATTTTAATGCGACTAGGCAACTAGTTTTGGAGGCCACCGTAGCGCAGAAGTTAGCATGTTCGCCTATGATGCTGAACGCCTGGGTTCGAATCCTGGCGACACCATCAGAAAAAATTGTCAGCGGTGGATTTCGTCTCCTAATGCTGGCAACATCTCTCCAAAGTGGTATCGCACTGTGGCACGCCGTTCGGATTCGGCTATAAAAAGAAGGTCCCTTATCATTGAGCTTAAACTTGAATCGGACTGCACTCATTGATATGTGAAAAGTTTACCGCTGTTCCTTAGTGGAATGTTCATGGGCAAAATTTGCATTTGCAGTTTACCGCTGTTCCTTAGTGGAATGTTCATGGGCAAAATTTGCATTTGCAGGCAACTAGTTTGCATCCTAACGTTACTGGGCAACTGGTTCGCATCCTTACGCGACAAGGAAACTAGTTCGCATCCTAACGCGACTAGAAAACAATTTCGCACCCTAACGCGACTGGGCAACTCGTTCGCATCCTATCGCTGATTTGTTCGCATCCTAACGCGACACGGAAACTAGTTCGCACCCTAACGCGACTGGGCAACTGGTTCTCATCCTATCGCTGATTTGTTCGCATCCTGACGCGACTGGGCAACTGGTTCGCATCCTATCGCTGATTTGTTTGCATCCTAACGTGACTGGGCAACTGGTTCGCATCCTAAAGCGACTAGGAAACTAGTTCCCAATCTAACGCTGATTCATTCGCAACCTAAAGCGACTAGGCAACTAGTTCGCATCCTAACGCGACAGGGCAACTGGTTCGCATCCTATTGCTGATTTGTTCGCATCCTAACGCGACTGGGCAACTGGTGCGTACCAGTTGCCCTAACGCTGATTCGTTCGTAACCTAAAGCGACTAGGAAACTAGTTCGCATCCTAACGCTATTTCGTTCGCATCCTAAAGCGACGAGGAAACTAGTTCGCATCTTAACGCTGATTCGTTCGCATCCTAACATGACTGGGCAACCAGTTCGCATCCTAACACTGAATTGTTCGCATCCTAACGCGACTTGAAAACTAGTTCACATCCAAACGCGATTTGTTCGCTTCCGTACTGTATTGCACACCCTTTTTCCCTTAACTTTGCTCTTGTCTTTGGCGCATAAGCCAACTCTAAGCCGCCGAGTTTGCCCACCGCCTGAAGACAATCGAATATAGAACAATCCAAATGCAAGCCGAATCCCCAACCGCCGGATAATGCAACCAGCCCAAACCGTCCGAATACCGAAGAAACCGATTGAATACCGTATCTAAACACCCGTTCCACCCTCTACATCAAGCATCTGTTGGCTTAGGTGAATCACTGACCGATACCAACCAACATCCTGCACCGAAGAACTTAGAAAATCATTTTGAATTGTACTTACTGAAATATTAACAAAAAAAATTGTCCATGAACATTTCAGGGGCCAACTTCTCACAATATCAATGACTGCAGTCCGATTCAAGTTTAAGCTCAATGATAAGGGGCCTCCTTTTTATAGCCGAGCCCGAACGGCGTGCCGCATTACAACACCTCTTTGTAGAGAAGTTTTACATGACATAGTACCTCACAAATGTTGCCCGCATTAGGAGGGAAACCACCGCTGAAAATTTTTTCTGTTGGTCTCGTCACGATTCGAACGCAGGCGTTCAGCGTCATAGGCAGACATGCTACCTCCTACTTACTGCAATATATTATCAATATAACCAGTACAGCGTACCCGGAAAGTTATTTTAAGTGTGTTTTTATTGAAGGTTTTTGGGTCCTTAAAGGTAAACTCTGGACAACTGCTGGCCTTCCTCAGCCGTAGATAAAACCACGTTACAAATCCGAAAATCATTTTTCATGTATCATATCATAAAATGGCATGATATGACATGCAAGTAATGCTCAATATGCTTATTGCTCCTACATTTTGCTAGTTTTTGGAGAAAAAAACTTGGAAGATGTTAGACTAATTGGGTTGATGGCACGATATACACCGATTTCGTGCCGGGCCATGGCGGAGTAACTGGGAATGAAAAAGCAGACGATTTGGCAGTGAAGGCCAGAGAAGTGCCGTCAATAAACTGAAGTCTTTCGGGTAGAGGCAGTCCGAGTTAAGGACGTGGGCGACAAATGAGCAAGTAACCCTGTGTAATAGCGAAATGGTGCGTGGGACTGCGAAAATCTTATGGGGATATCCAAATCATGAGAAGACGAGGCTATTACTGAAAGGAAGTAAGAAAAAGGTCAGTATAGCTTTCAGTATCATAACGGGACACATAGGACTACGAGCTTACTTATGTAAAATTGGTTCGGCAAGTGCTAGCATGTGTAAGGCATGCAGGGAAGACGATGAGACATTGTAGCATTTCCTATGACATTGACGGCTAACAGGAACCGGCACTTAGGTGGAGACACAATACCAGACATTAACCAACATAGGGGCGTGGCATGCAAAACAATTAAGGATTTTGTAGGTCGCATGGAATTCCTAACTTAGATTTTCTTTTTCGAGGTCACTTTTTTAGTGTTTAGAGCCCACAACAAGCCGATTACTGGTTTAGGTGTTTGTCTAAAGTGGCAAGGGTCGGATTCTATCCGCGCCCTCTTGTAAGCCTAACGTAACCTTACCTATTTGAGAGAATATTTTATGCGAGCCCCTGGCCCCTCCGGCTACGTCCCAGGCTGCCACATAAACCGATCTCAGATCTTGAGCTTCTAGAGGGCGAAATTCTTAACTGATTTGGCTGAAATTTTGCAGGTGGTGTTTTGTTCTGACTTCCAATAACTGTACGTAGAATAGACTAAATCGATCTATAACCTGATATAGCTGTCATTTAAACCGATCTTCTGATTAGACTTCCTAAGCCTCTAGAGGGCTCAATTCTTATCCGATTTGGCTGAATTTTCGGATGAAGTGTTTTGTTCTGACTTCCAGTAACTGCGACGAAAATGTTCCAAACCGGTACATAACCTGATGTAATTGCCATATAAACCGATCTCGGAACTTGAATTCGTGAGCCACTAAAGGGCATGAGGAGTTTTGATTTGATTTCCAAAAACTGTGCTAAGAATGGTCCAAATCGGTTTATAACCTGATATAGTTGCCATATAAACCGATTTCGTATCTTGATTTCTTCAGTCTCTTGAGGGCGCACTTCTTATTCGATTTGGCTGAAATGTTGCACAAAGTGTTTATTTTGACTTCCAAAAACTGTGCCAAAAATGGTTTAAATCGGTTCATAACCGGATATAGCTGCCATATAAACCGACCTCGCATCTTGAATTCGTGAGCCTCTAGAGGGCGCAATTTTTATCCGATTTGCCTGAAATTTAACATGAGGTGTTTTGTTTTGATTTTCAAAAACTGAGCTAATAATGGTCCAAATCGGTTAATAACCTGGAAGGACTAAGCCATGTTTCCGAGAGGCATATGTTGGGTTGCCCAAAAAGTAATTGCGGATTTTTCATATAGTCGGCGTTGATAAATTTTTTCACAGCTTGTGACTCTGCAATTGCATTCTTTCATCCGTCTGTTATCAGATGTTACTTTTAGCTTGCTTTAGAAAAAAAGTGTAAAAAAGTATATTTGATTAAAGTTCATTCTAAGTTTTATTAAAAATGCATTTACTTTCTTTTAAAAAATCCGCAATTACTTTTTGGGCAACCCAAAAGCTGCCATATAAACCGATCTCGTATCTCGACTTCTTGAACCTCTAGAGGGCGCAATTATTATCCGCATTGGCTGAAATTTTCTATGAGCCGTTTTGTTTTGATTTCCAAAAACTATGCCACGAATGGCTTAAACCGGATCGTAACCTGATAAAGCTGCCATATAAACCGATCTTCAGGTTTAATTTCTTTATCCTCTAGTAGGCGCAATTACCACCAGATTTGGCTGAAATGTTGCACATAAAGTTTTGCTATGGGTTCTAACAGCCACGTGGTATTTTTTATGACTTCTAATAGTCATGACACGCCTTTCGAACTTGGCAATAAAAAAGGAGGTCCCTTATCATTGAGTTTATACTTTGCCCCTGTTCCTTAATGGAATTGATCCTGGCCAAATTTGGATTCTTCTTTTATAGTCATTGGACAATATTAATGGCACTCTATTTTCAGCCTTATGCCATTTCAAATCATTTCATTACATTTAAGTGTTATATACAATATTTCGCTAATAAATAATTTCCTCTAACATCTTCATTTGTATCTGGGAATGACTTTTGCTTTTAGTCACATTATTCTATGCTTCATTAGACATTTTGGAGCAAGCAAACAAAATGTAAGCTTTGAAAATTTCTTACTTCCCGATTATGTTCTCCGTAAGATGTTTAAAAATTAATGTACTATTAACACCAAAAAGGGTTCAAAGCTTTTCTTTGGATGAATGGATGAGATATTCGTTAAGACTAAGACAGCTATGATAGCTTTGTTTAAATATGTCAAGGTTTTTCAAATGACTTTTAAAGGAACTGGTGCTAACTTTAAAATTCCCTAAGGATTGTACGGTAAATAGAGAAAGTGAAAGTAAATAAAAGAAGGTAGTTAAGTATATAGAGAGCATTGAAATTGGCTTAATGGTCTTAGTTGAATTGAATTAACGGTTTATCAGGAAACTGTGATGGTATAGGTGTATCTGTGTATTGTGTTTGAGTCCCAGGTCTACAGCAAAATAGAAGATAGTTATGTGAATTTGCATCCTACAATCACCATGTTAATCATGCTCACAAAGTAATGGAATCTATGGCTTTGACTTCTTTATCAAGAGCAACTACAAAACTCTGCTATTGAAAATTTGGCCATGAACTTTCCCTTAAGAAACAAGGGCGAACTTTTCATATATCAATGAGTGCTGTTCGATGCAAGTTTAAGCTCTACGATAACGAACCTCTTTTTTAATGACGGACCAGCCGCAGTGGGATACCTTTATTGGGGAGAAGTTCTTACATGACAAAGTATCTCACAAATGTCGCCAACATATGGAGGAGGGGAAAACCACCGCTAAAAACTGCTTTTCTGATGTTCTCTCCAGGATTCGTACCAAGGCGTTGAGCATCAAGCTAACTCTACGGTACGGTGATATCCTGGTATACGTAAAAGGACCTTTAGCATTTTTAATGCATTGCAATCCAACGACACTCAAGTATTTTTCATTTTGTCAAATATTAAGCTCTCCCACATGACCATGACTTCCTAAAAAAATTTTATTAAAAATTCACTTTTTTTCTCGTACTCCATTTCTTTTTTAAAGCCCAATAACAGAACCATATTCGTCCGCAATTTTAAATTAAATTTACGATTGACTATAAATTTCAATGTTTTTTCCAATTTCCAATAAAGCGGAACAAAGAGTTGACATATTTCGAACGACTGTATCGAAGTGAAACATTTCAACCTTTGTGACAATGTCTGATTATTAACAAATGAATGGGAAACCCATTGGCAGTTTTATTTATGGACATACAAATGTGCCGAAATACCTTTTTCGGCTATGAAATAACTCCCTTATCCTATACCTACGCCCTCTACCATCAACCCACAACAAACCACATAGACAATGGACCGAAGAAAACCATCAAAGGACATCAAATGAAATGTAAATTATAACTTTTTAAATACGCTCCAATGAACACAGACACAAAAGCCACACCACATGTAAACACACTCTCACACACAAAGGCATATGTGTATGAGAGTGTGGCATATGGCAGACCAAATTACATTCACCCATAATCAGGCTATCCCATAGAGATTTTTCTTCTTTAACAAACTTTCCATAAAACTCCTACAAATTATGCCCTCTATCCATCCCCCGCCCCATTCCCCAAACATATTTACCCAACCATCTTTATTCCATACTGACAAGCAACACCATTGGCCGCAAAATGTTTAAATGAGGCTTTTGTGTTAAAAAGGTTTTTATCTGCACCCATTGAAAATGTGTTCAGCAGAAAATGTCTTTGCCATTAAAAATGTCATGTGGCATCACAGAAAGGGGACACTGAGTTGCCAAGGAAAATTAACCTATAAAACTTTAAGAATCCAGCAAAAACTTTAATAATCTGAAAATTTCTTTAAAAAAAGTTTGATTTTTAAGGAAAATTTCGCCAAAACATCATTTTTTTTAAAATTCCTTCAGAAAAATTTGGTGAAATTTTTTTAATGGCGCCCAGAATCTTGGTCAGGAAAATGGTGCTCTTCTCCTAAATACATTTCATTTAAGCCACATATTGCCATGGTCGAGAGACATGGGGTGAGGTGGTGCCCCAGACACTTAGCCCAGAAATATTATCAGCATAGTGGCCTACACTCAAATATGAATTATTTAAGCCCCATATTGCCATTGATTTATGCGATGAGGCGTCCCCAAACACATGGTCCAACATTTGGATATCAGAGTCGTATATTTGAGCCTTATATTGCCATGGTGGATATATAAGTCCCGTACACCTTTCATTTAAACCCCTTATTGCAAAATCCAGCAAATATGTCCGATTTGGGGTATGGGCCCTTGAAACTACCAATATCGAGCTCCACCCCCTTTAAGACCCAAATAGTCATGGTGAGCGAATACATCCTATTTGGGGGTTGTTCCATAACAACCCCCAAATAGGATGTATTCGTACTCATGACGGACTTTGTTCGGAATGTTGTTATCAGATTCGTGGTCTACTACCAAACACCTTTCATTTGAGCCCTATATTTCCATAATCTACAAAAATGTCGGGTTAGAGAAGTGCTTTGGGGAGTGTGGCGACCACTCAGTGAATTGGCCCTGAAAATATATCTCAGATTCGTGTTCCAATCTAAAATGCCATTTCCTCCCCATATTGTAATGGTCAGCAAATTTGTCCTCTTTGGGGGATGTTTTGGGGAGACGTTAAATTTTTAGAAATTTTTTTCATTTTCTATTTTTTTTTTAACTTTTCCAAATTTATTTTTGAAATTTTTTTCTTAATTTTTATTAAAAAAAATTTTGACATTTTATTTAAGTAAATTTTGTAAAATTTTTGTTTTTGATTTTTTTGTGCAAATTTTCCTTCTATAAATTTTTTTTCGAAATTATTTTTTCCAAATGTCTTTTCATGCTTCACAAGGGCAACTCTGGTCTTGTCGAAGAAGATTTACGGAAATGAATGATTTTTTTTTCACTCTGCTCAGTAAAAATCCACATTAAGGTTGTGGTGATTATGTTAAAACCAAAATGATAAGATTTTTCATTTTCTCTTCCTGTCTTTTGCACAAAACACAAGCACGCACGCAATCACCAACACCCACACACACACACATAAACACAAAAAGTTCCCATCTCGT
Source organism: Stomoxys calcitrans (assembly GCF_963082655.1). Taxonomy (NCBI): domain Eukaryota; kingdom Metazoa; phylum Arthropoda; class Insecta; order Diptera; family Muscidae; genus Stomoxys; species Stomoxys calcitrans. Next base: position 48,870,235 of record NC_081553.1, on the reverse strand, counting down.
TTAAGAAAGATTTTAGAAAAGTCTCCCACAGAAGCCTCTAGGAATAAAGGCAGAGGTGGGATTTGGTTTACTACAAAGGAGCAAGCTGTGAGGGGGAGGGCGAGGGGGTGGCAGCTGGTACCACCACCAATACCTTTCAAGTCATCATTACATTAAAATGTAAATAACTGAATTGGGGTCTGAGAGGAGAGGGACGAAATGGTTAGGGATTGGTGATGTGATGCGTCGCATACTGATATTGCGGTTTAAAGCAAGACAAGGATGAGTTCATAAAACAGGAGGGGTCCTATTTAAAAGTTGGCCATTTTTATCAATGTTTAGGATAATGGAACACAGCAGTGAGCTAAGCGTTTGACATTGGTGAAAATATGGAAAATTTTAAGGGACATTTTGGGAGCTTTGTTTATTCAAGGGTATAACAAAAATTAAAAAGAAATTCAAAATGGAGTTGGTTAGGTTAGGTTGAAAAGAGGCTGCGGATATTAATCCGCCCCATGCTACTATGGACATATTCACACCTAAGCCAGTAATTGACTTGTTGTGCACTCTTAAATACCTAAAAGTAACCCTGATAAAATTGAAGTCGGGACATACGCACTACTAAAAAAATCTTTACTTTTTGGCAGTTAAGGCGAGGATCATTTAATTCTAAATTTTTTGTTTGAGCTCAATGATCGGAGATTTTCTTGGAAAAGGAAAGCCCGATATCGCAACACACACCAACCACTATGGGAAGCGATTAGTCTTTACAGCTATATTTGGTGCAAAGGCTTCAAGGACCGTTCGTTTGTATGTTGTACTTATATCGCCTTGGAGAAAATACTGCAGAAGTGGTTCCTTGGCTAAACGAGAGAAGGGCAGATAGGGATAAATTTCGGCACAAATTCCCTTCTAGACCAGAAGAGGATGTGGAAACTACGGAGGATATAGACATAGTGGTCAAGCTGATCACGAAGGCCCTGTATGACTCGCTTGTTTCAGCATGACCTATTGCCAAGCCAATGGGCCAACAGCGACCGCCTTGGTGGACCGCAGCTGGTTGGTCTAAGTAAGGACTTCAGAACAGAGCAAAAGCCACAAGAGCACCACACGATTGGTACATCTTTAAGGCTGAGCTAAGAATATATAAGGGCAAGCTGAGAAAGGCTCAGAACAAATCCTAGGTAGAATTCTGCAGCTGCGCGGAGGATACATCTGAGGCCTCTAGGCTAAGGAAGATTCTGTCCTCGAGACCTTTACGGTGGGGTATATTCAGAAGTCAGAGAATGTATGGACAATGTCTAGTGAGGAAACACTAGAACTGATTTGGCAATTGCGGCTAGGGGAAAGTTTCCCACCACTCTAAGAGATATTCTTCAGGAAGCTCTACGTGCAACAGAAAAGTGGGCTACCAAAAGTGGTCTCGGTAAATATCCGTGCAAGACATAAGCAGTTCTTGTCAGCAGGAGATACAATTTGCCTACAGTGGAACCTGTCTCCTTGGGCGGAGAGAATGATCCATTTACAGAAAGCGCAAAATACCTGTGTGTTTTGCTGGACAGGAAATTGAAAGGCAACTCTTACCCTATACACCTGCCAAAGAGCCATTGGCAAAAGTTGGGGTTTAGACCGCGTGTCATGCATTGGGTATATACTGCAGTTGTCAGATCTATAAAGCTATATGGTACTGTGGTCTAGTGGACGGCGCTTCAAAAGTCCACCTACTGCTCAATACTTAACAGGATCCAAATGATGGCTTGTTTGTGCATCACAGCCGCACTGAGGACGACACCATCTGATGCACTGATTTTAATGTCACATCTTATGCCTCTGGACATAGTGGCTAGACAAATTGCAGCGACCACTGCCGTGAGGTTAAGGCAGCTTTCTCCTCATTGGTCATGTGGCGGCAACGGATTCTGTGTTATCCTTGAAATCGTCTATCTGTTGAAATCGTCTTCAAAAATAAAGATATTGAGCTGAAACTTTGCACAGATTCCTTTTTGTCCATAAGGAGGTTAAGTTCGAAGATGGGCTATATTGGACTATATCTTGATATAGCCCCCGATATAGACCGATCCGCCGATTTAGGGTCTTAGGCCCATAAAAGCCACATTTATTATCCGATTTTGCTAAAATTTGGGACAGAGAGTTGATTTAGGCCCTTCGACATCTTTCTTAAATTTGGTCCAGATCGGTTCAGATTTGTATATAGCTGCCATATAGACCGATCTCTCGATTTAAGGTCTTGCGGCCATAAAAGCCGCATTTATTGTCCGATTTTGCCAAAATTGTCCGATATTGCAATGATCGGCCAATATGTATGGCCGACTTAGGGGTGTTTTGAGGGGTGAGATGGTCCCCCGGACACTTAGCCCTGAAAAAATATCTGCATCGTGCTCTACTCTCAAATAAAATTTATATAAACCCCATATTGCCATTGGTTTAAGGGTAGTTAATGTGATGAGTCGTCCCCCAAACATATGGCATAAAAATTTATTATCAAATACGTTTTCTAATCTCAAATATCTTTACTTTTGAGCCACATATTGCCATGGTCGGTCAATTTGTAGTCTTTGGGAGTTGTTTAGAGGAAGGGGTGGTGCCCCAAATACATGGTCGCACACTTGGATATCAGATGGTCAGTGAATAGTAGCTGCTTTTGGGGTGTTTTGGGGAAGGGGTAGACACCCCCAGGAATTCGGTCCTAAAAATGGGTATCGATTTCGGGCTCTGCTACCCAATACCTTTCATCTAAGCCTCACATTGCCATGGTCGATAAATATATATGAGTTAGGGTGTGGGGTGCTCCCCCAACACAATATATCAGCATCGTGCTTTACTCTCAAATATCATTAATGTGAACCCCATTGCCTCAAAATTAGATATCAAATTCGTTTTCTAATCTCAAAGATCATTCATTTGAGCCCCATATTGCTAAGGTTGTAAATTTTTCCGCTTTTGGGGGGGTGTTTTTGGGAAGGGGCGGCCCCCCAAACATATGGTCCCGAATTTGGATATGAGATTCGAGTTCTACTCTCAAATATCTTTCAGTTGAGTCCCATATTGCCATTGTCCATATATATGTCCGAGTGAGGGAGTGGGGTGATCCCCCAAACACTTAGCCCTGAAAATATATCAGCATTAGTCCTTAACTCGCAAATATCAATTATGTGAACCCCATTGCCCAGAAATTAGATATCAAATTCGTTTTCTAATCTCAAAGACCTTTCATTTGAGCCCCATATTGCTAAGGTCGTAAATTTTTCCCCCTTTGGGGGGTGTTTTTGGGGAGGGGCGTCCCCCCAAACATTTGGTCCCGAATTTGGATATGAGATTGGAATTCTACTCTCAAATACCCTTGAGTTGAGTCCCATTTTGCTATGGTCGGTAAATATGTCCGAGGTGTTATGTGTAGAGGTGTTTTGGGGTTGGGGTGGTCCTCCCAAAAATTGCGGCTTCCAGGGGCTCAAAAAGACAAATCGGGAGTATCGGTTTATATGGGAGCTATATCCAAACCTGAACTGATATGGCCCATTTGCAATCCCCTACGACCTACATCGTTAGTAAGTACCTGTACAAAATTTCAAGCGGCTAGCTTTACGCCTTCGATCGCTTATTGTGATTTCGATGGACGGACGGACGGACATGGCTATATGGACTCAGAATTCGAGACGAGCCAGAATATGCTTTATGGGGCCGCAAATCAATATTTCTAGGTGTTATAAAGAGAATGATTAGATTAGTATACCTCCATCCTATGGTGGTTGGTTAAAGAAAGGTCATAGAGTCCAATAGGCGTTATGACCGATTTTTGATCGGCCATAATGCCCATACAAGTTTTGGGCTTAATGGCCGCATCAGAGTAGGTTATAACACCCAAAAATGTTTTTGGACCATATGTCCCCGGGGCGTTATGACCGGTCACCGAAATTTCGACCAAATTTTCTATAGACATGAAATTTCTAATAACTATTTTCTCTGTGGTATATCACAAATTTTGTTTTGTTTTTTTTTTTTTTTTATTCTTGCTTCCTTGCTGAAACTTTTGCCATACCTCTCTGTTGATGTCTACCCCATAACTATGCCAGGCATTCATTTATCTATGTTTACGCTGCTATCAAAATGTTTAAAATGAAATTACTTGATCCCATTTTGCCTTCCTCTACTCCTTACTCCCCACTCCCCACTTGCTTGCCTTTCCTTCTTTGCAGGCATCCTCATCAATACGAAGTTATTTAAACTTTGGGTTTACCGACAACATTTTTCTTGGGTTTAAATCGAAATTTGCTTCCGTTGATTTCCTCAAGAGTAAATCCCAAACAAATGTGGTGTATGTTAATCTCTGTGTGGTATGTGCGCTTTTTATGTGCCATCGTTTTCATCGTCATTCTGATCATCATCATCGTCAGTTTCCCCCTATTCATTGATGCTACTTCCTTTGCCATTTTTTTTGTGAAGAAGAAAATTTTCCAAATGGCAATCTTGATAAGGAGAATAGTGTCATCGTTATTATTGGAAAAAAAAACATTTCGTTGTGGCTTTAACATTTCAATGAGTTTAAACAATTTTTCCGTGAAACCTTTTTCAAAGAAAAACTGAAAATTCAATATACACAAATACATATGAATGAGTGGGAGGATATGTTTGCTAAGGTGCACATGTATGTGTGTGTGTGTGTGTGCGGATATTATTTAAATGTATTTAAGGCATTTTTAAGCAAAAGGCAAGGGCAAGGTGGTCCCTTGCCTTCTTAGAGTTTTGCCCAATGTAATATGTCATTCTTACGTTAAGAAGTAAGCCTTTTGGGAATCAATTTCAATAGAGAGATTTAAAAGTGACATAATGACGAGGATAAAAACAATGAACGACGACGACGTCGCCGTCATCTGTCGCCCACAACAATTAAAGACATTTTACAATTGCCTTTCATCCATGCTGAGTCATTAGAGGCATGTGAGTATTGGTTTGGGGTTTGCGCTTTTGTTCGTAATTTAATTATGAATCTCCCTTCCAACTATTATGGAAAACTACAACAGTCAATTAGGGAAAAGTTTAATTAATTGAAAATCAGCAGGGTGTGAAAAGTTGAGATAACTTATGAGCTCTTAATTGTAAGTCATTAAGGAAAATGCAAACAAATAAATAAATATCAGTTAGGTTAAACACCAGAGATATAATCATAGATAAGAAGTCAACTGGTGGGCCTTTTTTGATTTCAAAGAAATCAAATTTTATGACATAAGGAATTTTTCCCCCACAAACATTCTATAAAGGCACAAAGAAGAGCGATATTTTATAGGGGGTAATATGGGTCCCAGAAACTTTGCTAATGTCGCTAAAGACAGCTTATTGATGGTAGTTGTCAACAAGGGAGAAGATCAGGTCAATTCTCTTTGAGAATCAATAGACTGTCATCTGTTTACACCGACAAAGTTGTAGAATTGACGATGCAGTCTGGTATAGGGGCAGATACAAACTAATTGGTGTCGGGAATCAACGTTCAATTGACATGTATCGTGGCGCTCTTAAAAAGATTGGCCAGATGTGGCTAGGCGCACCACTGGATTAAGTCAAGAAGTAAGATATTCCTTTTCGACCAATGGCACACGCTTGGATACCAAGGATTCCCTCAGATTATGAATCCATACTTGACAAAAATCACAATCTTTCAACCATTCGTACTAAACTCCGGCAGTCCCTCAGACCTCAACAAGTCTGAAGGAGTTATATACAACGGAATCATCAAACAAGTTAAGGCTGAAAGTGTTTAAAAGCGATGGGTATAGGGAATCAGGACACAAGTCAGCAGTTGTTGCTGAACACTTACCAGATGAACTATCGAACACATCTCTAAAGTCTGGAGAATTATAGAAAACTGATAGTCTCCCTGTGAGAATTAGAAGAGGAGGGAAAGGCTTCGAAACGGGACTCGATAAGCCATTTGTGAGTGGGTCTTCAGGTTGTATAGGGCTCAAGGTGTGCGCCAGCGGGAAGGACAGAACTCGAAAGGTATAATAATGCCAGTGAAACATCTAAAGAGGAATCGTCCACACAGCAAGGATCCAGTGTGCTTGAGTGGTTCCAAGTTTTTTTCTCCACTGCCCCTGGAAGCGTAAGGAAAGTCATTATGGCAAGTTCGATCGCATTTTGCGAGGATGAACTTCTGGCGGGCTCAGAAGGCGTGCCTAACGCAACGGATAAGGCCACAGACCATCATACATGACAGTTGGCTGTCATGTATGATGGTCTGTGGACAATATGTGAGTGATCTAGACAGGGTAAATACGGTTGCCTTGAGATTCATGACTAGGACTATGGGCACTACTGCGACAAGGTCACTGGAGGTTATGATGGCAATGCAGCCAAACGATTTGTTAATAATGTAGCCGGCAGAGAGGACACTGTTTTGACTATTGAAGAACAACCTGCTTAGGAGAAGTGGCAAAAGCAACAGGTAAGGCCAGACCATCAACTGTCATGTATGATGGTCTGTGGAAAATATGTGAGTGATCTAGACAGGGTAAATAGGGTTGCCTAGAGATTCATGACTGGGACTATGGGCACTACTGCTACAAAGTCACTGGGGGTTTTGATGGCAATGCAGCCAAACGATTTGTTAATAATGTAGCCGGCAAAGAGGACACTGTTTAGACTATTGAAGATCAACCTGCTTAGGAGTCCAGTCCAGTCAGACTTACCCATATACTAGACAGCACATTGAACAATCTGCAGACGGACTTACACTCACAGAAAAAAGTTTGCTGAAAATAGCAAACACCGTCAGCTGAATATTAGTAGTTAATTTAGCTGCGATTATAGCAGTGGGCATTAAGATCGGCCGGGCAGAACTTTGGATACCCACCACCTCGGATATATACATTAACCACCTTTCGTCATTATGCGGTAAAAAGTGCCTCATTTTTTAAACTCATAGCAGCTATCCCTAAATATAATCCAATCTCCACCATATTCAGAAGGGCTCTGTAGGGGTCAACACAACTCGTGGTAATAAATTTCCAAATCGGTCAAAGAATTCAACTTTTATGGGACTAAGAACATAAATCGGAAGATCGGTATACGTATATGATAGCTGTATCCAAACATATACAGATCTGAATAAAGATGTCGATGAGCTTAAAAGGGCTTACAGGACCAAATTTTGGCGAAATCCGACAATAATTGCGCATCTTACAGGTCCAAGATCTTAAACCGGGAGATCGGTCTATAGGGGAGCTATATCAAAATATATTTAACACGAATGTCGAAGAGCCTAACTTAGCACACTGTGTCAGATTTCAGCGAAATCGAGTAATAAACGTGCTTTTATGGTCCCAAGAACTTCAATCGGGAGATGGGTATATATGGCAGCTATATCCAAATATAGCCCGATCCTGACCAGACCCAGCAACATCCAAACCGGACCGATTTACGCCGTAATGAACAGGAACGCCGAGGAGCCTATCACAACTCGCTAGGTAAGGTTTGGATAGGTGGAATGGGTTTCCCACCAAAGGTGAGTTCAACCGGAGGCCAGTCTGGCCCATTGTGCTACCCAGGAGAGAGAGAAAGGGAAGAGAAAGAAAGTGTGAGACTTCGGACTAGAGGTTATACACGAAAGAAAGAAAAGTCAGGAGGAGTGAAGAGCCCGAGCGGGGGGTGAAGAGCCGCCCGTCGCTAGGCAAGCACAGATCTACCTATGCCGGCGCTTGTGGCAATCATGCTTAGCACAGTTGTTGGAAGTGATACCAAAACACGCGTGCAAAATTTCAGTTAAATCGGATGAGAATTGCGCCCTCTAGAGGCTCATGAAGTCAAGACCCAAGATCGGATTATATGGCAGCTATATCAAAACATGGACCGAGTGGAACCATATTTAGCACAGTTGTTGTAAGTGATAAAACACCGCCTGATTTGAATCATACTAAGCACAGTTGTTGGAAGTGATACCAAAACACTTTTCAGTTAAATCGGACGAGAATTGCGCCCTCTAGAGAATCAAGAAGTCAAGACCCAAGATCGGTTTATATCGCAGCTAAATCAAAACATGGACTGATTTGAACCATACTTAACGCAGTTATAGGAAGTGATACCAAAAGACCACGCGCAAAATTTCAGTCAACTTGAACGAGAATTGCGCCCTCTAGAGGCTGCAGTTACTACTTCCTGTGACCTACCTATGATATCGATGTCCTCGGCATAGGCGAGTAGCATGTGTTCTCTTGTAATTAGTGTGCCATATCTATTCACATCCGCATCTCGCATAATCTTCTCCAGAGAGAGATAAAGAGATCACACAAGAGATGGTATTTAATAGTTCGGAGATGAATCTCTCCTATCCCTACTGAGGAACGCGTATCAGCAAGTGTCATAATGCAGAGTCTTATTAATTTTGCAGGGATACCAAACTCAGACATGGCTTGAAATACCTTTGAACGTAAAGGAGTATCGAAGGCGGGTTTGTAGTCAACATAGAGATGGTAGGTGTTTATTTGTCCTTCTCGGGTCTTTTCCAGGATTTGGCATATCTGGTCTAGGGTGGATTTACCAGGTCTCGAGCCGCATTGATAGGGCCCAATTATCTCATTGACTTTAGGTTTTAATCTTTCACTCACTACGCCCGAGAGTATCTTGTATGCGATGGGGAGGAGACTTATTCCTCTGTAGTTGGCACATTCCGTCTTGTCTCCTTTCTGGTGTACAGGACATAGTATGCTGAGGTTCCATTCATCGGATATGCTTATAGCGAGATTGCGCAGACAAGCTGATGCATACGCCTTATCAGCGTGGCGCCTCCGGTCTTAAATAGTTCAGAGGGTAACCCGTCGGCTCCTGCTGCCTTGTTGTACTTTACCTCATTCTGACTAGGAGGTAAACATTCTATACCATCATCAGGGATTGGTTCTGCTGTATCCTCTTCGCCGCCAACGTCGGACACTAGCAGTTGGGTAAAATGTTTTTTCCATATCTTCAGCATGTTATCTGTGTCAGTTACCCGACTTCCTTCTTTGTCTCTGCAGGAGGATGTGCTTGCACCAAAGCCATCGGTTTGATGTTTTATTCTTTGGAGCACTTAGGGCCTTGACATTTTGCACATAATCTCGATGACACCTCTAACCATTCAAAATTCCAAAGAGTTCACTCTTCCCTTTGTTAAATGACAGATTTTTTACTAGTTTTTTTCTTTCGATTGTATCCCACTGTGCATTGGTTGCTGTAACGATGACTTTCAACTTTCTTGTTTTCCACATTGTGTTAATTTAATTTTTTAACTGATGTAATTTTTCCAACACAAAGTAAATAAAACAAATCGATTTCTAAGGAAAAACCCCTCAGAATAAAGTTATTTGAAAAATTTCAATGGAATTTCGGTAATGGTGTACTAATATTGTCCAACACAAGCTCACAGTGTAAATTCCAGGAATTTTGGAATTTTGAATTATTAATATTTGAATGAAGCTGCTTTTCATGTACACCACTAGAATGAGACCACTACGCCAGCTACCTTTCAAAGGAACTAAACAATTTTTTTTTTTTCATTATAAACGTGTCATGTTTGCTTGCAAGCTGATTACTTGAATGCAATCACAAATTCCATTAAACAAAATGTCCATTCAAATGGCATTATCAATGCATAATTCTAAAAACTTTGCATGGACTTAAAATGAAAACATTTTTGAAATTCCCCAATTTGATATCCTCATCACAATGAGGTTGATTACCTTTCACATCATATTATGTATGTATGAAAGGCAAATGGATGAACGAACAGACCGACAGACCGACAGACACACTTCCAGTGATAGTTGAGCTGACAGGAAATCACAACATATGTGCGTTGTTTGCCTTCCATTACTTGGTAATGACAAAATTAGAAAGATATTCGTACAATTTTGCCAACAGCTCAAAATTCAACATGGAACAGAGGCGAAGAACACAATGAACGTCAAGCAGTGCAAGCCATCATGATGTTGTTAGTTAAGTTATTAGTCGAAGCATCAAAGTGGAATGAATAGGGAAACTCGAGAGAAGGGCCTTTAGGTAAAGGATTATACTTCCATAGTTTTTATGAAACAATAAACGCTGATAAGAGTTTTTTGATAAAAGTCCATATATTCGGTCCATGTTTTGATATAGCTGCTATATAAATCGATCTTGGGTCTTGACTTCTTGAGCCTCTAGAGGGCGCAATTCTCATCCGATTTGACTGAAATTTCGAACGTAGTGTTTTGGTATCACATCCAATAACTGTGCTACGTATGATTAAAATCGGTTTATATCCTGGTATAGCTGTCATATAAACCGATATTGGGTCTTGACTTCTTGAGCCAATAGAATGCGAAATTCTCATTCGATTTAGCTGAAATTTTGAATGAAGTGTTTTTTTTGTGACTTCCAATAACTGTGCTGAGTATGGTTCAAATAGGTCCATTTTTTGATATAGCTGCCATATAAACCGATCTTGGGTCTTGACTTCTTGAGCCTCTAGATAGCGCAATTCTCGTACGTTTTAACTGAAATTTTGCACGTAGTGTTTTGGTATCACATCCAATAACTGTGCTACGTATGATTCAAATCGGTTTATAACCTGGTATAGCTGTCATATAAACCGATATTGGGTCTTGACTTCTTGAGCCAATAGAATGCGAAATTCTCATTCGATTTAGCTGAAATTTTGAATGAAGTGTTTTTTTGTGACTTCCAATAACTGTGCTAAGTATGGTTCAAATCGGTCCATGTTTGGATACAGCTGCCATATAAACCGATCTTGGGTCTTGACTTCTTGAACCTCTAGAGGGCGCAATTCTCATCCGATTTTGCTGAAATTTGGCATGAAGTGTTTTGTTATGACTTCCAACAAATGTGCTAAATATGGTTCAAATCGGTCCATGGTTTTATATAGCTGCCACATAAACCGATCTTGGGTCTTGACTTCTTGAGCCTCTAGGGGGCGCAATTCTCGTACGATTTAAAATTTTTATATTAAAAATTTAATTTAAAATTTTGCACGTAGTGTTTTGGTATCACTTCCAACAACTTTGTTAAGTATGATTCAAATCGGTTCATAATCTGGTATATCTGTCATGTAAACCGATCTTGGATCTTGACTTCTTGAGCCAATAGAGGGCGCAGTTCTCATCAGATTTGGCTGAAATTTAGCATGAGGTATTTTGTTACGACTTCCAACAAATGCGCTAAGTATGGTTCAAATCGATCCATGTTTTGATATAGCTGCCATATAAACCGATCTTGGGTCTTGACATCTTGAGCCTCCAGATTGCGCAATTCTCATCCGATTGAACTGAAATTTTGAACGTAGTGTTTTGGTATCACATCCAATTACTGTGCTACGTATGATTCAAATCGGTTTATAATATGGTATAGCTGTCATATAAACCGATCATGGGTCTTGACTTCTTGAGCCTCTAGAGGGCGCAACTCTGATCCGATTTGGCTGAAATTTAGCACGTGGTGTTCTGGTATCACTTCCAACAACTGTGCTAAGTATAATACAAATCGGTTTATAATCTGGTATAGCTGTCATATAAACCGATCTAGGATCTTGACTTCTTGAGCCAATAGAGCGCGCAAATCTCATCCGATTTGGCTGAAATTTAGCACGAGGTATACTGTTATGACTTCCAATAACTGTGCTAAGTATGGCGCAAATCGGTTTATAACCTGATATAGCTGCCATATAAACCGATATTGGGTCTTGACTTCTTGAGCCTCTAGAGGGCGCAATTATCGTACGATTTAACTGAAATTTTGCACGTAGTGTTTTGGTATCACGTCCAATAACTGCGCTAAGTGTGATTTAAATCGGTTCATAAGCTGGTATAGCCGTCATATAAACCGATCTAGGATCTTGACTTCTTGAGCCAATAGAACGCGCAATTCTCATCCGATTTGGCTGAAATTTAGCATTAGGAATTTTGTTATGACTTCCAATAACTGTGCTGAGTATGGCGCAAATCGGTTCATGGTTTGCTATAGCTGCCATATAAACCGATCTAGGATCTTGACTTCTTGAGCCAATAGAACGCGCAATTCTCATCCGATTTGGCTGAAATTTAGCATTAGGTTTTTTGTTATGACTTTTAACTATGCTGAGTAAGACGTAAATCGGTATAGAACCTGATATAGCTGCCATATAAACCGATCTTGGGCCATGACTTCTTGAGCCTCTAGAGGGCGCAATTCTTATCCGATTTGGCTGAAATTTTGTACAACCGCTTCTCTCATGACCTTCAACATACGTGTCTAATATGGTCTGAATCGATCCATAGCTTGATACAGCTCCCATATAAACCTATCTCCCGATTTTGCTTCTAGAACCCCTACAAGGCGCAATTCGTATCCGAATGAACTGAAATATTGCACTATGACTTCTACAATGTTCAGCATTCATGTATGGTCCGAAACGGACTATAACTTGAAATAGCTCCAATAGCACAACAGTTCTTATTCAATTTTCTTTGTTTACTTTAAAAGTGATACCGCGCATAGAACTCGACAAATGCGATACATGGTGGAGGGTATATAAGTTTCGGCCTGGCCGAACTTAGCACGTTCTTACTTGTTAAGACTGTAAATTGGTTATAGCTAACGGACACACGTGCGGATAGACGAACAGACATCTTTAAATCCTCTTGGAATTCTGCTACAATCGGAAATTTATGGGGTTGCCCAAAAAGTAATTGCGGTTTTTTCATATAGTCGGCGTTGACAAATTCTTTCACAGCTTGTGACTCTGTAATCGCATTCTTTCTTCTGTCAGTTATCAGCTGTTACTTTTAGCTTGCTTTAGAAAAAAGTGTAAAAGAAGTATATATATAAGTATTAATAAAAATACATTTACTTTCTTTTAAAAAATCCGCAATTACTTTTTGGGCAACCCAATATGTACTTTGTAGGTTCGGAAATAGATAATTCGATGTGCTGCACACGGAATGACTAATTGAATACATTCCCTATCCTATGGTGGTGGGTATTTAAATTTTAAAGTTCAATAGGCCATTGCCTTGCGATCAATGTGTCAATTTGTGGGTGCAGCACTCCCCTTACACTTCATCCCAAATTCGCTCAAATCAGCCTACATATGCGAAAGGGTAGGTTTGCTTATGTAACAGCATGTTGAAACTAGACACCAAATATGGATATCAGAGTTGTGATAAGCTCCTAAATACCTGGCGTTTAAAGCTCAGATTATTCTGCAAATGAAAATTTGCCATGAACATTCCATTAAGGATCAGGGGCACTCTTCATATTGTTCTGATCGGCCCAAACAATTATCGGCCACTGAAAATTACCACTAAATTTTGATAGCCTCATACTCTTTATCAGCATAGCTTTTATTTCAATTTAATATCTTCCCGTTGGGTCAAGGTTTTGTTTTGGGTTTTTTTGTGGATGGGTGGCTTCCCTGAAACTTGGCGCTAAATTTTGATGCCAGATTCTTGTTGTACTTGCAAATACCTTGCTTTTGAGTCCCATATTGTCCCGATCGGTTTACATGCCCGTTTGGGTGGGGCGCTCCCCCTCATCAAGCCCGTAGTTTTGGATTACTATGACTGCATGCAAAATTCGATTAAATAGATAAACTCAACTGCGAGATATCAAACGTTGAACATTTCAATAAAAATGAGACTCCGCTCCCTGTTCAATAACCCAAAAAATCTTTAAAAATGTAAAAAAAAAATCAGTTCAGAAATTTCAGAATTTATAAGAACAACGGGAATATGGCCTTCCCTTATTATGGCCTTTTGTTGTTTGCCACTGAAATTTCGAAAATCCCATCATACATAAAGCAATAGAAAATAATTACTATTTTAAAATATAACTGAAATGTGTGTTTTTTTTTGTTTATGCCCTGTTCCCATTGCAGCGTAATAAGTGGAGGTGCGTGGCAGCATACATTCTAGTGGGAAGTATTACAACTCCATTACAAACTCAGGCACAGCGCAACTGAGAATTTCACTATGCGCCCCACGGAGTTACTAACATTTCATTAATGTTCAGAGACTATGCTAATTTCAGACTCTATGCTATGGCGGCACTAGCACGCACACAGGCACACTTTCCATATATCCATGCGACTACATTAGAGACAAGTAAATGTTGGGATCTATGGGCGATTACATTTGAGTTGCTGCTGCTATTGCTGCCTCTAGGTGGTATTGTTTATAGCCATGCGGCATGGTTAGCTAAATGACAGCGCTTCACTATTCCGCCACATTTGATAGGGAACGCAAAAAAGTTCTACCCTGATATTTCCCATATCAGTGAATATAATGCCGGGTTTGTTCTTCATTTTCTTCTTCTTTTTCTAGTTTGTATTTTAAATATTTGCGCTGAGAACGGCACAGCGAAAAAAAAACCCCAACGAAACGAAATGAGACAACAATGCAAGCAAGAAGAACCAACAAACGATGGCACAGAAATTGTAATTACTTCAATAATGATGTTGCAACAATAGCGTAGTTGTAGCACTATGCACTATGGTTAGTGTGCTACAGACATGATTGAGGCATGGCCGTAATGCAAAATAGCTGAAGGTATTGTCTGCTGCAGTGGAGCAGAGCAGAGCAGGACGAAGATGATAGGCTGGCTGTCAGAGTGAGATGATTGTCAGTCAGTCAGTCTAGCAACAGCAGAAGGGCACATCCAAACCAAACCACGAACCGGCAATCGTTTGAGTTTTGCATGGCAGACAGTGTTCAGACGCCATCGAAATAAGCCCGCATCGAATGAGTTCCGGTTAGAATGGAAAAAGACTGAATGAATTGCACCCGAGGATAGGGGGAGGGGAAAGTGTCCGAAGAAAAAACAACATAATAGAGCAAAGAAACAAAAATACGAGGGCCGTACTTGGCTCAGTTGTTGCAAGTCATAACAGAACACAATGTGCAATTTAGCTAAATCGGACAAAAATAGCGGCTTCCAGGGGCTAAAGATGTCAAATCGGGAGATCGGTTTATATGGGATCCATATTAGGTTTTAGACCGATTTGGACCGACCTTGTCAAAGTTCTTGGAAGTCATAACAGAACACCAAATGCAAAATTTCAACCAAATCGGACAAAAATTGCGGCTTCCAGGTACACACAGTTGTTGAAAGTCACAAAAAACACCACATGCGCAAATTTCAGCCAAATCGGACAAAAATTGCAGATTTACAATCTGCACAAGAAGTCAAATCGCGAGATCGGTTTATATGGGAGCTATATCCGGTTACAGACCGATTTGGACCGAAATTGACACAGTTGTTGAAAGTCATAACGGAACTCCATATGCAAAATTTCAGCCAAATCGGAGAAAAATTGCGGCTTATAAGGTCTAGATATGTAACATAGGGAGATCTGTATATATGGGAGCTATATCCAAATCTGAACCGATAGGGCCCATTTTCAATCCCCAACGACCCACATCAATATTATGTATCTTTCAAGCGGCGAGCTTTAGGATTTCCAGCGTTATCGTGATTTCGACAGGTGAACGGACGGATGGACATGGCTAGATCGACTCAGAACGTCGAGACGATCAAGAATATATATACTTTATGGGGTCTTAGACGAATATTTCGAGGTGTTACAAACGGAATGACTAGATTAGTACCCCAACCTATGGTGGTGGGTATAGAAATTGCTCTATTGAGCTGAACTTTTGCACAGACTAGTATTTATTCTATACGCAGGTTAAGTCCTTGAATTGGCCACACCGGGCTAGATTTGAATATAGCTGCCATATAGACTGATCTGCCGATTTTGGGACTTAGGCCTATAAAAGGCGCATTTTTATCCAACTTTGCTGAAATTTGGCTTAGGGAGTTTTATTAGGCCTGCCGATAACCGAACCAAAAATGGGACATATTTGTATATAGCTGCCATATTGACCGATCTGCCGATTTAGAGTCTTAAGCCTAGAACAGGCACATTAATTACCCAGCTTCGCTGAAATATGGAACTGTGAGTTGTATCCAGATTCTTAACATTTGTCCCGAATACGGTCCAGATCGGGCTATATTTAGATATAGATGCCATAGAGACCGATCTTCCGCTTTAGGGCCTAAAGACCATAAAAGGCGCATTTAATCTCTGATTTTGCTGAAATTTTAAAAAGAGAGTTGCACTCAGGGCCTTGACATCTGACCCAAATATAGTGTACATCGGACCATATTTACATATAGCATAAAGACCGATATGCCGATTTATTACCCGATTTTTTATAAACTCACAACAGTGAGTTTTATTAGGCCAGTCGATATTCGAACCAAAGATGGTCCAGATCGGAACATATTGGGGTAAAGCTGTCATATAGACCGATCTGACCATTTTGGGTCTTAGGCTTGTAAAAGGAGCATTTATTACCCTACTTCGATGAAATTCGAACCAGTAAGTTGTATCAAGACTCCCAACATCTGTGCCGAAAATAGTTCAGACCGGGCTTTATTGAAATATATTTGCATGGAGACCAATCTTCAGCTTTAAGGCCTAAAAACCATTAAAAGACGCATTTATTCTTCGATTT